>NW_026067944.1:21892543-21923832 GCF_014885135.2 Alexandromys fortis | reverse complement strand
AATTTCCAAAGCAGATAGACTAGTTTAAACACCCACCAGCAATGGAGGAGCATTCCCTTTACCCCCACATCCTCTCCAGCATAAGTTGTCATAAGTAATTTTGATCTTAGCCATTGTGACAGGTATGTAAGATGGAATCTCGGAGTTGTTTTGATTTGCATTTTCTGATGGCTAAGGATGTTAAGCATTTCCTTAAGTGTCTTTTAGCCATTTTATATTTGTCTGTCAAGAGTTCTCTGTTTAGGTCTGTACCCCATTTTTTGCTGGATTATTTGCTCTTTTGATGACTAGTTTTATGAGTTCTTTCAACTGTGTTCATAGTAGCATTATTTGTCATATCCAGAACCTGCAAACAAACTAAATGCCTCTCGACGGAAGAATGGATACAGAAAATATGGTACATTCACACAACGAAGTACTACACAGCAGAAAAAAAAATGACATCTTGAAATTTTCAGACAAACAGATAGATCTAGAAAACATCATATTGAGTGAAGTAACCCAGACCCAGAAAGACAAATATAATATGTACTCACTCATAAGTGGCTTTTAGACATAAGGTAAAGAAAAACAAGCCTACAATCCACAACCCTAGAGAACCTAGACAACAAAGAGGACCCTAAGAGAGACATACTTGGATCTAATCTATAGGGGAAGTAGAAAATAACAAGATCTCCTGAGTAAACTGGGAGTGTTGGGATCATTGGGGAGGGTAGAACATATTCAAAACAATCTGATTGGCCCTAGAAACAACTACAAGAGGTCATTTTCCCAAGTGCTGTTAATTGCTGATTCAAAGTAAAGCTAAAACCAGCTTTAGTAGACACATCATGGGGATCTTGGGAGAGGGTAGAAGTGGAGGTGGGAGGAAGGGAGGCTACAAAGAAAAATATATAGCTCAATAAAACCAATACAAACATAAGAATGCAAATGGCAGCAAATGATGCCATAGATGCGGGGAAAGGAAAGCCTTTGCACATTGTTGGTTGTGAGTATAAACCACAGACCAGAGAGGACCCTCTAATCACAGAGTTAAAGAACACCTGGTTTGCAGTTCCTCCTGTCATACCGAGCTTTCCCGTTCTTACACTGCCCAATGTTATATCGTGTTATATCTTCCTGAGTTATTTGTTCATGTTTTATAATCTGAACTCCCTCTGTACATAGCATTTGCATGTCACCAGTTCACAATACTTTAGTGAAGGTTCAATGAATGTTTGTGGAGGTAATCCAAAAGATGATGGTTGACTTTAGTAAAAAGCCTAAAAAAATGATTATGAAGACAGAGCATAATTTCAAAACACATTAGACTTTGAGAAATTGATCCCATGGTCAAATTTTACCCCCAAGGTTAAATCTTTGTTTATGGAAAAGGTTCATCAATTATCCCTTACCATCTGCAAAAGTACCTGGTTATTATTCGTTCTTCTAGGAACACATGTTTCTCATGGTATGGTGGTTAGCAATCAAAATCCATGTTCCATATGTGCACTGTGTAATACTATTTCCTTTTTATATTACAGCAAATACCCAGAGGGAAAATATCAGGCACAAGTCTGATCAGGATTTGAGTATTTTCTAGTTCTTGACAGGCATACGTAGACAGAAGAACATGAAGGAAAATCAAGGCCATCTTGTGACATGTAGGTTACTAGAGAGTAGAGCAAAAAATATTTATGTTCTGCCCTCATTGTTTGACAGTATCTGAGCTTGGAATTTTGCAGTTTATAACTGGGTGTCTTACTGATTGTTGCCATGACAATCATTCTAAAGTCTACACACACACACACAAACACACACACACATACACACAAATTATATAAGGTGAAAAAAATTCAATGAACCTTTGTATATCAGACTTATTGACTCATTATAACTCTTCTATAACAATCAAAAAATACCCTAATATTTTATAGTATTTTAGTTGCAAAAAAACAGATATCTAAAAATTTGTCTCAACAGATCTAAATAAAGTTAAAATGTACCTTTGCTGAACAGAGAACAGCAGACATTCTACTTCTCTGGCCTCTAGTTCCTTTGATTAGCTCCATTTGGATGCCTGAAAGAGACACAGTTGCAGCAATGGCTCAGAACAGCAGGACACGTCTTTATCACCTCTGTAGGTTTAATGTAGGAATCTTCATGTGAGTGGACAAGGAGAGATCTGTTTCCTGAAGGATTCTGACCTACCGACAGATCGTCCTGATTGCTTCGGGGTCAGTCTCCTTGATATTGTTAATATATACTTTGCCTTCATCTGGCTCATCATTTTACAAGATATTTTCCAACAGATCCTATCTGCTGACCTGTCTCACCCCTGGGAGCACAGGCCTAGTCTGTCCACTGAATCATTCTTTGCAATATTCAGTTCGAGATGCATGCCTCTTATTATTGGTCAGGCTCCGCCAAGGATATGATTCCAGTGGTGTTAATGAGTGCAGCAGAAGTAGATTAATCAAAATCAGTGTTTAGCTATCAGAGCATTCAGCTTTGCATACTCATAACCTAGAAGAGCACAAACAGTGGGCAGATGCATGTCAGCCTTAAAGAAACATCTATTTGACTTTTTTATTTGTAACTGTCTAAAGCCTTTTTCCAAAGCACTTCAGAATGTTTCAAAAAGATTTTGAAAAATGAAGAAGGGAGAAGTAGACAAAAATCCTATTAACAATAAAATAAGTAAATCTTGTTCATCCGAACTAACTCCTGAAAGTTGTTCTAGCTCACCGGTATCATATCTCTCCCTAAGGAAAAGCTACAGACCCTGCTTCTCTTCATCCACCTGTTTCCCATAACCGAAAGCTCATGACTCTTGTGTTCCACTTGTGATGTTTTTCTTATCTCCCGGGTTAATATTTTTTTCCTGAGCTTTCTGACTTTTCTGAAAACTTTTGAGGGGTGGAAATGAACAGCGAGATGAGCATACAGCGGCGACAAGACACTTCCCTCCTCACTACGGAGGAGGAGGATGGGGCGATCCCTCCACACCCCAACCGTGTGCCATTAGATCACCTGTGTATGCTTCCTTCTCTTTCAAGTGGCCTTTAGGCTGGCTTCTTCTGCATGGGGATATCTTTGGGTAGAGGAAACATTGTATCAAGTCTTCTGTCCTCGCTGTTCAAGCCCCTCTTGGTGATGCTGGTGCCCTATCAGAAGAAACAAATGCCTCCTCTTTCTCAAATGTACAGTACTGCCATAAGACCTGGATCTTTTCTACGTTCTTTCGTCCCACTGTGGAGACCTGTCTGGATGTTTCAGCACATCTTATGAGTAACACACTACAGCACTGTAACTGAGCCCTTCCACTGGACAGAACCTTCAAGACAGAAGCTGATATTTGTGTTATGTTTTAAATCTGTGTCCCCTCCAGTACTTCTTCCAAAGTTTTTCTATGCGGTTTCTTAGTAAAAGATTTTAAATAATGAATGAATATGTGGTAGATTATTATTTAATAAGCAATTTTAATACAAGCATTTTTACCATTATGAAATAACTGTCATTTGCTATTTTTGCCTTCACTATGACATTTGCTTTCCTTGTCAGGATGATAGTCAAGGTAGGTAGAGTGGAGACACTGGGTGAATAAAGGCCATCTGGACTGACTAGCTTCAAGAATCTGAGAAAAATAAAAGAAAATTAATAAGTCTGACTGCAGAATTTGTATTTTGCCTTTATGCTGTGTTGGGTAGTTTTCAATTTAGTTCTGCTGGGGAGGCTTCAGCTTTGGTAGTTTGGATAAGTAATTTTTTTTTTTTTAGTTAACTGTTTAGCTAATAAAGATTGAATGTTACTGATGGGAAAATTAAAGGTGACTGTATTGTGACACATTTTTTCCTCTGTTTTGAACGTCTGTTAAACTTCTTATAAGCGTGCGAGTTAGTCTTCTTCAGTTTTAAGTAGGTAATTTTTGTCATTACTAGATTATAAACAAGGGAAGAAGAATGATAAGCTCTTTAAGCTCTTTATTGATTACACACATTTCACTTCTTCCTATAACACACACACACACATACACACACACTTCTTTCTTTATGCATAAACACAGGACACAATGTGGTTGTCCACAAGTAACAGTCATTAATGTTCTCACATTTTTCTCTTCTCTTTTAATACATCTGGCTTTTCTGTTCTTGCTCTACATACATCCAAGGCTGTAAACATGTATAGAGTTCTTTCTACCCCACTCCTGCATTTACCTCTTCGGCCAGGTGAAATGGTATCAGTTGTGCTTAGGAACAGGACTCTCCAGAGGAGAAAGAAAGAGTTAAGTGATGCTAGATTTGGGGACAGTGGAGGTGTAGTTATAGTGGTGAATCTTTGTTGTATGTAAAGGGATTGCATATTAGAAAATAAATATCCACCTCACAAATAGCATTCCACATGACAGCTGTTGATGGAGATTAGAGCTACCACTTGAATAAAGAGGAGTCTTCCTCCATCCGACTCCTTAGTAGATAGTTCCTGTGACAAGTGACATTGTTTATGAAGTCTGACTGCCATGGATGTTGATCTAAATACGAAAAAGAAATTCACCTGCAATATGGATACAGTGACTCTTTAACTCCCCATGCTACCCTTCTGATGCCCATTGTCTGCACTCAGCATTGGCGCTATATCCATATCACAGGCAAGACTGAAGGTAATTTTTGTGGGCTAGGGGAAATGCTGTTGCTTTTTTCAAGGTTTTATGAAAACAAAGAGAACAGTTTTTTTTTTTTTCATGAATGAAATAAATGGTTTTTATAGAAGGTTGAAGATTAAAATGGAAAATACACCCTCCCTTCCAGGCTTTTCTCTTCCTGTTAGTTGAAGACAAATAATTTTGAATCCCTTCTATTAATAATTTTAGCCTAGATATATAATACTGGTTGAAAAACCAAGATGTACAGAAAATTTGACTCTAAAATATCAAATTAATTTATTTGTAACTGATGGTACAATTGAAAGATAAAGTACAAATTAATAAAAAAATACCGTGAATAGACCATATCATATAATTAATTCATTGTTTATGAAACAAATATATGGTGGACTTTATGTTAAGCACTTAGAATACAGCAATGAAAATTAGATTGTGAGGTAGAAGATTGCATTAATACTTCATATTTCTTAAATATTATTTTATTAGTGGAAGTCATTTGATTTGGTTGAAGGATACTTGAGTGTTGACAATATTGTTTTGAGGGTGTAACTACTATCTCAACACAAATACAGCCTGAGGTAATAGAAGTGCCTGCAATGTAAAGAGGCATTAGTAAGAGAATGGATGAATAGAGTTCATTCCTTGTGACTTCATATTAAGGCAGAGTCAGAGTACTATTGGATATACCTAGTAAACCATGCATAAATAGAAGCATCACAAAGATGTGTTGCCTTCGTAAATATTAAATATAGGATCTAGATAACTATAATAATATAATCTCTTTAGTAATCATAACTAGCAAGCATAAATAGTTATTTCACTGTTAAAGTTAACAATGGGTCTAGATCAAGAGAGCTTGGCATGGGTTATTGGTAAGAATGGAATGCTGTGGGAATATTTAGTCAACATTTCAAAGACAATGCTTAATTAAAAGCACTTGTGATGAGCCTTAATAGTGGCATTCATACTTGGATTAAATTTTTATTGCAGGTCTAAACAAGTATCCCAAATAAATATAATAATTATATGTTGGAACCAAACACAGCCCCATGAACATAGTGTGTGTTAGACTTTTGTCTCCATTTTATACAGTCTCAGGAACCAAGGAAAGATTAAGAACACGTGGGTGTCTGGTCTTTCCTTGGAAATATTACAATGCACCCTTTCACTCTAGAAACATGTATTGGAAAGGTTTGGTGTAGTTGTCTTTCTCTTTGCTGAGATTATTAGCATCATTTGGATACTTCTTAAATATTAGTATCCTCTTCATCAATTTTTCATGACCTAGATTTGTTGCTCTTTTGTGTTTATAATAATGAAACTTTGTAGTCTACACACTAATTTTGAAAAGAATATAAAATTATAAATACTAATTGGAGCAATGGATCAATAGTTAAGATTGTGTTCTGTTTTTTCAGAGGACCAGAGATCATCTTAGTACACATATTGGCAACTCACAATCGCCTGTAATGCCAGCTCTAATGTTTTTAACACCCTTGTTAAGGCTCTGAAAAGACCCGAAAGCAAGTGACATACATTAATACAAACACACATAAACATAAATAAAATAAAATAAATATTAAAGAGAAGATGTTTAGAATCTTTTTTTTTAATTTTTATTTATTTATTTATTTATTAAAGATTTCTGTCTCTTCCCCACCGCCGCCTCCCCTTTCCCTCTCCCTCCCCCAACCAAGTCCCCCCCCCTCATCAGCCCAAAGAGCAATCAGGGTTCCCTACCCTGTGGGAAGTCCAAGGGCCACCCACCTCCATCCAGGTCTAGTAAGGTGAGCATCCACGAAACTGCCTAGGCTCCCACGAAACCAATAGGTACAGTAGGATCAAAAACCCATTGCCATTGTTCTTGAGGTCTCAGTAGTCCTCATTGTCCACTATGTTCAGCGAGACCGGTTTTAACCCGGGCTTTTTCAGACCCAGGCCAGCTGGCCTTGGTGAATCTTTTCTCCTAAATGCTTTCAGGTAATTCCTTATTTCTTTAGACCTCTAGAGTGACTATTACTACTAGAGAGTAAATAAAGTAGTTTGGTGTTTCAGGTCCTAAGTGTAAAATATGTTTGGAGCATAGACAATAGATGGAAGAGACATCTAATTTGCTGCAACTTATAAACAAAAGAATAGGATGAGGCCAATGAGATGGCTCTATGTATGGGTAAAGGCACTTGCTGCCAACCCTGAAAACCTGAGTTCAAACCCTGGCACTCACATGGCAATGGAGAGGACTGATTTCTTCAAGCTGACCTCTAACCTTCACATGTTTATTGTGACATTACATGTAAAATGTTACAAAACTAAAAATGAACAGAGATTTTTTTCTTTTGTTGTTAGTTGAATATTTGTTATGTATAAATATTCAATTTTATCAAGTATTTACAGTATCTCTTCAAATATTTAAATGCTTTGATACCCATTTTTCTTTATTTTTGGAGAATGATAATATTTCTTTTTGAAAATTTTTTAAAAATTTTTTTGGTTTTCCAGTTGTTACACTCTTTTTTACTTTATTTTTTCCTTTTTATTGTTTACTGAGCTATTCCTTTTTTTCACTCCCCTCTCTTTCACACCCATTCTACCTTTTTCCATGATCCTCACACTCCCAATTTGCTCAGGAAATATTGTCCTTTTCTCCTTCCTATGTAGATCCATGTATGTTTCTCTTAGGGTCCTGGTGTTGTCTAGGTTGTCTGGGATTGTGGATTATAGGTTTGTATTTTTTCTTTATGTATAGAAGTCACTTATAAGTGAGTACATATTATATTTATCTTTCTGGATCTGGGTTACTTCATTCAATATGTTTTATATAGATCCATCATTTGCCTCCAAATTTCAAGGTGCCATTTTTTTTTAGCCACTGAGTAGTACTCCATTGTGTAAATGTACCACATTTTCTTTATCCATTCTTTGACTGAGGGGCATCTAGGTTGTTTCCAGGTTATGGTTATTACAAACAATGCTGATATGAATACAGTTGAGAAAATGCCTTTGTGGTAAGACTGAGCATCCCTTGGGTATATGCCAAGAGTAGTACTAGTGGGTCTTGAGGTAGATTGATTCCCAATTTTCTGAGAAACTGCCATAATGATTTTCAAAGCAGTTGTACAAGTTTACACTCCCACCAGCAATGAAGAAATGTACTCTTACTCCACATCCTATCCAGCATAAGCTATAATTGGTGGTCTGTGAAGAATTGTGTTGGGATTTTGATGGGGACTGCATTGAATCTGTAGATTGTTTTTGGCAGGATTGCCATTTTCACTATGTTTATCCAAGAGCATGGGAGATCTTTCTATTTTCTGCTATCTTCTTCAATTTCTTTCTTCAAAAATTTAAAGTTTGTGTCATACAGTTCTTTCACTTCCTTGGTTAGTCTTACCCCAGGATATTTTATGTTACTTATGTTACTTGTGGCTATTTTGAAAGGTGTTATCTCTCTGATTTCCCTCCCAGATTCTTTATCATTTGTGTATAGGAGTACTACTGTTTTTTTTTTTTTTTGATCTTGTATCCTCACTGAAGGTATTTATCAGCTGTAGGAGTTCTCTGGTAGTTTTTGAGGTCACTTATGTACACTATTATATCATCTGCAAATAGCGGAAGTTTGATTTCTTCCTTTCCAATTTGAATTTCCTGAAGAAGATGAAATATCTGTAGACAGATCTTTCTTTGGACTGCCAGATCAAAAGTATGACACAGGGACATTTTATTAATTATGAAAGATTGGTCTGTAGCTTAGGATTGTTCTTAACTAGCTCCTATATCTTAAATTAACCCATTTCTGTTAATCTATATTTTACTATGTGACTTTTTACCTTTCTTTCATTCTGCTTGTCTAACTTCCTTTGTGTCTTGCTGGTGCTCCCCCTCCCCACACACTGCACCTTGATTACCTCCTCCTACTTTCTTTTTCTGCCTGGAAGTCCCTCTTATAACTTCTAGCTAGTTGTTGGCTCTTTAGCTCTGTATTATGATATATATTCATACAGTGTGCAAATATTCCACAACAATTATTACTCTCTCAGTAATTAATTTCCTTTTAGGAGTAGTGTCTTGTAAAACTTTCCCTAACCATGTTGGCATATGAGCTGGTATTGTCATCGTGTTGCTCTGGTTTAGGCAACCACAACATTTCATGGGTTAAGCTTTCCTATTATATATAGGAAATACTTCTTTTAGCTAAAGTCCTGTAAGAGTCATCTGTCTCTTACACACTCCTCTTCTATGATATTCTTTAGGCATCTAAACAAGGATTGTGTAGGAGATGTAGAGGTTTGGGCATCTGTCAGTTTTTCTTTGCATTTTAAACAGTTGCAGACTTTTGCGATGGTCTGAAATCTGCTGTAATGAGAAACTTCTTTAATGATAAGTTAGAGCTACACTTCTTTCTGGGTATAAGGATAAATATTATGAATGCAGAAAAGTTATATGATTCTCCTCTAGGTCCATGATCTCAATAGCCATAGGTAGTTGGATGGGTTTATACTAGCAGGCATCAACTTCTTCCTGCTAAGTGAGTCTTAAATCCAGTTAGACATCTATTGTTTACCTTCAAGATATGAGGGCCATTATTGCATGCTTGGAAGTGTCTTGATGGCCATTGTGGTTCTCAGGCAGTTGTATTTCTTATCTTTCCTAAGATGGCTTCTCCTGCCTAAAGAAATCATCTTTGTCTTTGTACAAATTCACACTGGATTCCCACCCAAGACACAACACATTTAACTTTCCTACTTCAGTACCTGACTTAAAGATGAGAGATGGTATCCATCACGAAGAAAAATAAGACTCCCTGTGGATTTTCTTTGTGGTTTCCCACTTTATTTATTTATTTAAGATGTTTTATATGGTCATATTATTCCTAAGTTTCCATTTTAGCTTATATGGTATTCATCTCACTACTCTGGAAAAACAAAAGTCAACATTTTTTTTTATTGAAAGTTCATTCTTGGTTTAAAACTCCATATGACAAAATAATGATATTTTCAGATAGCAAAATATCTCTCATCTAATATCTGTCACTACAAAGTGCTCAGTAGAAAGTTCATTCAAATATCAATACTCATGATACTTCCCCACATCTGTGATACTTCACCAAACAAGGGAAGCTGTAGGAAAATAGAACCACAAATTAACATCCAACATCCGTGCTTTAGGAGAGCTTATATTATTGGCCAGGGTATTAGTATCACTGTTTTTAATGTAGATGTGATATTTTCACAGACCCTAATAAATTTCCTTCTGAAATTTGTTTCTTCACACTTCCCCATACTGTGATAATACCACACCCAGACTCGGCCTTCTTCACAAAAGACGGACGATATGCAGAGCCAAACTATCCATCAAGCGATGATTTGGAAATGTCAGTATGTTTGATAAATGCATGGTTCTCCAACTGTAATAGAGTTTTTGTAAGAATATAAGACTATAAACTTTTGAAATATTTATCAAAACCATCTTACAGTCTTTGAAACATGAATATTGGGAAACAATTTTGCTTCTAACAAAATATCATGTGTCTGGATAAACTATGAAGAATTTCCTTTTAATGTTGGACACATTTTCTAAGCTGATGAAGAATTTTGTTGAAAGAATAAACTACCACAGCCAGGAAGGCATGAAGGACACACAGATCATCAAGATCAAATAACTTGAGAAAGCTTTTCGTCTTTTAGAATTCTTATTGTCTCTATGTTTTGCTGCCATCCCATTGTTTACTACTTGAGAGCTGAATTTCTATGATATTGGTAATGACACTTTTGAATAAAGAGATTCATTGCAAAGATTCCATGTGTTCAATAGTGTTAAATAAGATTCTGTATCAATATAATTGCTGTATAATTTACTTGCTAGTCTCCTTTCTCAGAGCTCTTATTTTATTTACTGAATTTATTAAAAAACACATAAGTATTTCATAGAATGACATCTTTCACAGGACTAGAATTCAAAGCCAGATGTATAACATGAAATTTGTGTAAAACCAAAGTATCTTTAGAATCCTTTAAGTCTTTTAAGCAGGTACATGTGGGGGAACCACAAAAACATTTTTCTAAGAATTAACCCAGTCACATATTCCCAAGCATTGGAATTCATCATGAATATTGTGGTATATTTGATGTTCATTTAGAAACAACTTTAAATGTTAAAGTTTTGTACAATCTAGACTTAGTAAAGAGGTTTGATAAGTCAATATATATATATACATACATATATATATATATATATTCATAACCCCAGCTACTAAGGAGATATGCACTGTGAAAGAAGCTGAGACCAAAGGGGAAGTAGCAGAGATTGAACTGCTCACTGCTCTCGTCCTATAATGTGCTACTGGTTAAAAAATGGATGTTGTTGATGACTATGGTTTTGGTTTTTTTTTTCTTCTTTTAGGAACTGTATGGTTAACCTTGTGTAAATATAAATCATTGTAATTGACTTTAACATAGAAAAAAATTCCACCATCAATTTGGGATAATACACATATTCTTTTTGATACTCAATATCTGCCAGTATCACATAAGGATATGCATGTTATACATTTGCATACTCAGTTATAGCTGCACTTCTACATGTCTTTTTGTACAGCTCACCATGAAGCATTTCCTCATGTCAGGAAATTCCATGTACTTTCTGAAGTTTCTAGAAGGACCTTGACTGTTCTAATACTACATGCAGTGCAGCCTCACTGAGGATGGATTATCATTGTACTTTAAATCATACTTTTGTTGCTGCGTGTGTACTATATAACTTCAGGGTATATCTGTTTCAGTCAGACCATCTCTTCAAAGGTTTTATAACATTCGTTTTTGCATCACTTGTATTGATAGGTCTTAGTCACTCCAAAGATTGATGCTCAATTAACAAATATTCAAGGATATCTATGCTTAGGATGTTGAGAACCAGGAGAAAAACAGTCTAAGATAAGAAGAGCCACCAAACTCAAACTTCTTTTCTCTTCAGCTGATGTGTCAGCACTTATGTATACACATCTACAATGAAAGCTTAAGAGTCCTGTAGGAGAGGATATCTGTCATGGAAGTGAAAGCAGTTCTTCCAGGAGAACTCCAGAACAATGCTCCCAGGAACACTCCGGAATGCTTCCAGGAGCACTCTGGAACAATGTTTCCAGGAGCACTCTGGAACAATGCTTCCAGGAGCACTCTAGAACAATGTTTCCAGGAGCACTCCAGAACAAGGCTTCCAGGAGCACTCTAGAACAATGCTTCCAGGAACACTCTAGAACAATGTTTCCAGGAGCACTCCAGAACAAGGCTTCCAGGAGCACTCCAGAACAATGCTTCCAGGAGCACTCTAGAACAATGCTTTCAGGAGAACTTCAGAACAACACTTCTGGTGTTTTTTGTTGTAGTTGTATAATTTTGCAGAGGGCTGTGAGGTGCAGAGGGTGAAAATGAGAGAGAAGGAGGGATGCAGGAAGGAGAGACAGAGACACAAAAAAAGACAGAGAGATAGAGAGACAGAGAAAGCAGGCAGGAATAAAAATCTAGGCACATGGCCAGTGGCCTAGCAGACCTCTCCTCTGTCAGTTAATCACACAGTTTAATTCATGCCTTAATAACAAGCTAATTTCCCATTTAAACTAGGACATATGTCCAAGACAAGTGGGAATTTGCAATGGGCAAAGACATCTAATTCTCCCTAAAATCTTATGAGGGCATGTTATTGATCTGACTATGAGATGTCTTCCCTACCATTTCATCAGATCACCTGACATTTCTAATAACTTCAAGAACTGTAAAGTTAGTAAGTGCAAGAAGGCTTATTTTATTTTTAGACACTCCTACAAGGAAATGGAATCGCGTGTACTTTTTCATTCACCATTTTTAAAGAATGAGCACTTCTAAAATAAGAACTTCATATGATTAGGTTCAAAAGAACAATTTTAATTACAGAATTTTTTTGTTGAGAGTGTTTTCAGATTCCATTTTCTTCAAAACCTCTTTTGACATCAAAGAGAAAGTAAGCATGCCCAATGAGATGCTATGATTTCTTCAGTATCATCTAGCCTTAGGTTAATTTCTGAACTTTGACTCCATTTCTTTGCAGATTATAGTGATGTCTATTTTAGAAGGTGGAGAACTCTAGAATTAAATTAAAATTTTATATGTTAGATTATTAAAAATTATTTGGGACCATAAATTACAAGTGATGCATATTTTCTCCAGAAGTTTTGTATGTAAGCAAGGCTGATTAAGTTGTAAATTCTATTTTTATGATGCCAAAGGAAAATTACTAGCAAATGCAAAGTGGTGTAACTTGAGTAAGTAAAGTCAGTTAAGATGCCTAAATTTCCAAATAACTCAGTGCTGGTTATCATTTCTTAAATCATTTTTATTAACTCATTAGTTGTTGAGTAACACACAAAAAGGAGTGACTAAAATTAAAATTTATGAGAGTAATCTCCACAAGGAAAAATTCTCTGGAAATAGCTATTCTTGTTGATGTATGAAATTCTCTGCATATTTTAGTCTCTTGGCAACTGTCTGCCCCAGGATGTTTAAAATCTGCTCTACATAAATGATTGTCATCTGGTTCTTGGGGCTTTATTTCTATTCTAAAATGTTGACCAAGTCAGATATCAGTGTATGCCTTCCTATATAAAAATTATCCAGAAAAATAGTTCTTGTGTGAAGCTGAAAAATAAAAATGTTGAACTTATTTTCTTTAGAAGCTTCTATAATTTGGTAATTGTTTAGTCACCAGTAGAAATTTATTTTTTGTAATGTCAGCCTGAGAATGTAATTGGTAGGCAAGAGTTTTTGTTCTTATTTTTGCATCCTTTCCTACCACAAGCTTTTTATACTATTCCGACTCTCCGGAAGACTCTATTGTGAAGCTCTATCACACACTAACTTTCTGTAGTTTTCTTTTTATTGTTTCTTAACTGCATATTTTTCTCTGTTCCTCTCCCTATCTACTCCCTCCCCTTCTCAAAAGTACTTTTCAGCTGGCCAGTGTTGGTACTCACCTTTAATCCCAGCACTCAGGAAGAAGAGGCAAGCAGATCTCTGTGAGTTCAAGGCCAGCCTGGTAAATAGAGTGAGTTGCAGGACAGGCTACAAAGCTACACAGAGAAACTCTACCTTGAAAAATCATGGGAAAAAATACTTTTCAATAAAAACATAGTTTTGTTATGTCATTCACTCCAAACTCTTTTAATGTACTGAGACTTTTCTATAATTAATGTATAATTTTGTTATGTTATTGTGACCCAAGAAGTTTAATTAGGATTGCTTACAGAAGCATAGGAAACTTACTAGAAGCTACTGAAAATGTTTCCCTCTCCCCCTGCAACTCTTAACTGCCTGTAAGTTCTTAGGTGAGTCCTTTTATTCCCATTCCTCCTCAAAGTCATTGATTACCTTGAGGAGGCCTTACGATCACCGTCCTTATTTGCTAAATGGACGTGATACCCCTATCAGTTTTTGTGCTAGATATTTAAGTGTATGCTCACAGATTAGTGTTGTTCTCAGCTTTTGTCTGAAATAATGCAATGTAAATGGACTTATCTTCTGCAGGTTTTATGTGTGTAGCCACAGCTTCTGAGATTTCAAGAGCAATGGCGATACTGTGTCTAGGAGTGGCATCCCACAGCATGGCACCACCACCGTCATCTCTTACGTTCATCCTGCCTCATCTTCTGTGATGGTCTTTGAGCCTTGCATGTAGGAATACAGATGTCCAGTGTGTGAATGAGCACTCAACACTTGTTCCCAGCACACTGCTCTGTCTTGAGGCTCTGTAGTAATTGCCTCCAACTGCATAAAGAATCATTCCTGACAAAAGCTGAAACAGTACTCATCCTTGAGCATAAATATAAATATTTAGAATGAAAACGGATAGGGACATCATGTTAATTTAGCAAAATAATAGATGCGGCTTCCCAAATAATTCCTTTGTCCTTCCTGGCCAAAGGCTTTTGACCATGTTTATACTACCAGATGTGAATTCTTTACTATGGAATGGTACTCAAATTCAAGAAGAAAGTGATTGGTTATACCTTCATGGTCATACCCATTGGCTTCAGTGAGTACCTCTTATCTGGCAGGTCAAGTAGTGTAGCTTGCAGGGAGACAGTTATTGATGACTTTTCTCCCTGAGCAGCCCTAATAGCACCTTCAGGCACCATCAAAGCTAGACAAGAGAAAGGAAGCTTCTAGTTCTGGTCTAGCTTGGTTTGGCTTTGTCTAGAACCAGAGCATGGTGCCTTTGCCATGAGGCTTTGTCACCTGGTTTTGTGGGTAAGAAGCAGCAATGGAAATGGCCCTTTTTGTTTTGGAGGCTTCAGGGGCCTCTCTAGCCAACAATTCATTTATCTCATCTGGAAACACTTCACAGATACTCAAGATGTTTGACAATATCTGGGCACCCTGTGTCCCGGTAGAGTTGCACATAAAATGATGTGTTACGTACATGGAGGAAAGGTCAGTGCTAGTCTGTGCTATTGTAGAACACAGAACAGGGAACAATAGGAAAGGGATCTAAGCCCACCACATGAAGATGTTTATAATAGTTGCAAACATATGCAAAAGAATCACTGTTCTCCAAGAGAGTAAGTTTCCAGATTTTCTTTAGACTACTCAATCTGAAGACTATCTGCAGTGGATTCTTCAGAAGAGGTTCTTGTTTTGATTTTTCCATTACGTAATGCTTTCCTGGGGGTGTTTCTGGCTTAAAATAAAAGTCAAAGGGGAAAAATACCTTCTGACATGTGCAATGTTTAAGAGGCCATTCTCATCATCTTGGAATCTTGACAAACCTTATACTCTCTGTATCACAGCCGGAGGAACATCCTTAGCATCCTTACATGAGTGTGTTGACAATTTGTTAGGAAAGTTTCTTCGTTGGAAGCTGATGGTGGCATATGGAATGGATGAATGAAAACAAGCCACATCCATCCTTGGCCTATCTCTCCAAAACTATAAAACAGAACATATATCACAGATTGATTCCATGACATCTGAGCTACCTCAAGGGCATGTTTTCCCCTACATTTCCAGTGCTCATATGTTGTGCAGAAAACTCCACTTACTAAGATACAGACCATTGAAACAGGGTGTGGAAATGAACCCTTGTCTCCCAGGGCACAGAGGAGCTACAGGTAGAGGCCATGGGTAGAAATTATAAAATGACTCAGAAAATCTGATCAGAGAAGCAAGTGTGTTGTTTTATGTTAATCTAGGATGCTATGAATTCTGCAAATATAATAGAGGGATCAACTAATGAAGTAACTATCCACTCAAAATCTTACTACTGACATGCATATTATGTTTTATAGGGGAAAAAAATCCCTGATGTTTTAGGCAGAATTTTTTACTCTGTGAAATTTGTTTGTCCATTCTCAAAACAAACACCAGTTAAGGCTCATTAGACATAAGGAGCTTCTCTGCTGCTACAGTAATTCTTGAAGAAAAGAAAAGAAAAACTTTAGGAAGTGGTGAAATGGGCTCCCATTCAGCTCAGTGCTTTTCTGGAACAGAACAGTAAAAGCAAAATTGACGTTGTGCTGACGGCTTAACTGCCAACCCTGCCACCTGCTATCTTGAGGCAACAAGCAGTCTTATTGGCACCCTTCTGCTTGGTGAAAAAAAGCAAAGGATGATGAATAGCTAGTCCCTAAACTCAAACAGGGAGCGCAGCAGCGGTTGGCACAAGATGAAATTATTAAGGAAATAGAATGGCCAATTGAAGCTCCCAGATCATTGATCAAACTTTTTTGTAGACAACAATCCATGTTTTTCTTTGGGCTGCTAGATTATTGTTATACTTTCTAGCTAAAAGGAGCCAGGGACCCTTCATCTGTTTATGCAGACCATATGTAACTAAAGAGAGCTGCACAAAGTCACCCGTTGGAGTTCAGGCACCCAAGTATCCCTCCCTTTTGTAAGCCAAAAATGGATGTGTTCACCTTGTGTATTGCCCTGTGGGACTTTCCTACAGCTTTGTCAGTGCCTGGCTTATTCTTTATTTTCAACCTGCATGCACAAGAAATTAATAAAGGCAGTAGTTGTCATTATTCACAGACAATGGAACCTTTCTGACTCCGTTTGCAACAGGAAAAAGAGCTCCTCAAATAAATCAATATTACCTTACAATTTAAATGCAGCTTCCTTGCATATGGAGTAGAAAACCTCAGTATTCGTGGTTGTTAAATATTAAGAAGGATACTTTGAAAGGAAGGATATACCCCCATGGTAACTTCTGGGATGAGGCGGAAACTTTTTTTTTCTTTTTCTCAATAAAAAATTAAAAGAAAAATAAGGATATCAAACAGGGTCATGTGTGGGAAATGGCAGATAGCCTCAGAAAGTTCTTTCACTTCATTCAGAATAGCCTTCCTAGATGTTGATCAAAAACACAAAGGTCATCTTTAAATAACTGTAGTTAAAAGTTCAGAATAAATTCACAGCATTAAATGCACTTAGTGGGTAATTTTTTTAAAGGGAGGACATGAGATTGGGAGGGGTGTGTTAGGGAAAAATTGGTGGTAGATGGAAGGGTGCATGGGAGATTAATATGATCATATTGCATTGTATACATGTACAGAATTCTGTAAAAACAAATTTACTAAAATATTAAAATTAGTTTTGCTTCTTATGAATTTTTAATGGTGACATTGAAATGTGGGTTCAAACCTTAGCAGCGTGTTCCTGGAGAAATAATATTACTTTTTTTCTACAGAAAACTACATAGTTCCAAAATGACCTTGAAATTTTTTCACACTGGATTTAGGACAATATTTCCACTGCTTGTGAGCTTTAGAACTGCCTAACTTTCATTTTTTCATATGTTCTTCTGGGAAGAAATATATTTGGGGGCCTAAAAAGTTATGTTTACCTAAAGTCTTTTTTTGCAGTCACACTCAGGCAACACAAAAACAAAAAACTTGGAATCTTTTGTCCTAATGGTCCAGAGTTTACTTCCAGGGACTGCATTGCTCTACTATCTCGACTTGGTTGTCCATGAGAACACTGTAGTAATTTCATTTAAAAATAAAATAAACAACAAATACTTTTTTCCTAGTTGCTTATCTCAATGCTTTAATGCTTTTTCTTTATTCTGTGCATCTTTACCTCATATATCTTGATTTCATTCATTTCCCTATCCCTTCACATCTGCCCTCTGCCCCTGCACCCCCTCAAAAAAAAAACCTCCACAAATTTGAAAAGGAAAAAGGAGCCGCAGTGTGACACAGCGAGCCATGCAGTAAACCCCTTGTCCATATATCTTTACTCGCAAGTGTTTATTGCAGAGTCATTGATCTGGTTTGAGGTTTCTGGTTTTTCTACACTATCAATGCTGTGCCTTCACTAGGACTTTTCTTGGATATCCTGTTTTTTCCCCCGTGTTGTGGAGATTCTGAGGTTTGGCATCTGCAAATCTGGTCCTTCACCTGTTTCAGCAGATCACAGATGATGTGGATATTGGGGTGGGCCATGTCATAATCCTGGTTGCTGGTCTTGGCGGCTGTAGGGTAGGTCCACCAGCCAGCTCCTCCCTGTCCTCACTACCGGGGTAAGCTCTCCAGCATTGCCCTGGCTAATTAACTTCTAGCAGGAATGAGCAAGGGTGGGGGCTGGATCTCCTGCTTTCACTTCCTCAGGGTCCCCTTGCCCACACTTATCATTATGGCCAGCTCTACTGTGTTGCCCAAGTGAAGTACAGGGACCACTCTTCAGAGTGCAGCTGGTGTGGGGTAGGGACAGCCCCTCTGCTCTTATGACCCAGGGCCAGCTCCTCCACCTGTCTCAGGTATTGGTGGGTGGGGAGGGGGACCAACTCTGCCCTGCCCATGCCTCCCTGTGACAGATAAGTAATGGGGACAGCTCTCCCTTGCTCACTGCTTCAGGGTTCCCTCAGCCCCAACTCCACCAGCAGGACTGGCTCTGTTGTGTTGTCCAAGAAAGGTGCAGGGCCCGCTCTAGGGAGTGCTACAGCTGGTGAGGGTGGGAGCAGGAACAGCTCTCCTGTTCCTGTGACCTCAGGGTCAACTTTTCCACCTTCTTCAGGTGTTGATGGTGAGGGAGGGGTCTATTCATATCTACCCATGCCACCACAAGACAGATGGGTAATGGGGTCAGCACTCCCACCTTCACAAATTTGGGGCTGGCTCACCCACACAGCTGCGCTAACAGCTCCCAAGTGTGGCAGCCAGTAGGTGTCATAGATGCTTTCCCACTCCAAAGACTACAGGCCAGCTCCCCCACTGCCTCAGGATGGGTGGCGGGGGGGGGGGGATGATTTAAATGTCTTTTAAATTTCCATGTTTTGCAATCTTTTAATCAGAAGTAAGTGCAATTTGTCAGTCATGGATACTTCCTCCCTGTCCTTACTTTAAGGTGAAGAATTTATACGACCTGAAGAGAAGCCAGAGCGTATCTGTCCTTATTTTAGTTGTTCGCCAGACTTCCACACTAGATGATAAGCTTGTGGACTCCAATCCCTCTCCCTCGGTATGCACGCGATCTAGTGTGGTGCACATACCAGTCACAAAGAAAGTTACAGCAAAGAACGATTCCTTTTTCATCTCTGACAAAGCAATTTTACGCGGTTTTACGCAGATTGTCTGAAATATTCTATTTTAAGGTTTCATGCCAGAAAATCAATATTGAAATATACAACATAATAGACTTCTAAATTCTATCCGGACTAGGAAACTAGAAGTCAGCTTGGGAATGCTGCCTTTAATATCCTGGGCAAATAGTTGCTTGGTCTGATTTAAGTAGAGACGTCAAAAAGGAGCTTGTGGGACCGAAAATGCATCTTAGTGGTCAAGAGTTAATATTGCTTTTGCAATAATCTATGTCATGTCATTCACAACTACGTATCTAAAGATTCATGGGCTCTGACACCCATTTCTGGCCTCTGTGGACACCTGCATTCTCATTGATGTGCATGCACACACACACTATAGATAAATAGATCAATAAATTTTTAAAAGATAGATTACCATTTGGTCAATTAGACTATGCATTTTCCCCACCGGAGGGACCAAATAATCAGAGTGTTTCCTCTTTGATCTAACCAAGACAGTTGCAGCTTTGCAACTGAATTGACTTCCTCATGGTCTTCACCTGAATGTATCACCTTCATGCTAACTTCGTCCTAACTTAGCAATCAACAGCAGACAGTGAACATGTAAACATGGCCGTGGAACATCTCTTACTGCATTGTTTCTGTTCGCAGAGAAAACACTGTTGTTTCTTCCTAGACTTTGTTCCTAAGAATGTCTCTTACGCCAGGTGTCTCCTGTCTTCTCCACGCAGGATGATTTTGGAACCCAACATTGTTTTATTTGTTTTAGTCCAATATTTCAACCTGTCATAATATTTTTCAAAATCTATTCAGCCATCCATCACATTTACTATTGCTTCCAGCTTGTGTTGGCTACGGATGTGACAGGCAGGGTCTATTAGCTTCCTTTGAATCATCAGTAAAAGAGTTCAATGCAAGAAACAAAAATATGAAATCATAAAGTAGGGGCAGAGAAATGGCTCAGCAGCTAAGAGCATATATTGCTCTTGCAGAAGACTTATCTTCAGTTTGATGCACCCAAGTCAAGTGACTCACACCTGTCTGTAACTCCATTTCCAGAGGATCCCACAACCTCTTCTGAACTTTGTGGCCACATACTTACACATGCACATATGCACATCTAACCCATAAGTGTTGAAATAGGAGCAGCGGCGGGGCTGCGTCCCTGGCACCCGGCCACCCACATGGCTAGCTTATGCCCGAAATAATTACACGGAAACTGTATTCTTTTAAAAACTGCCTGGCCCGGCTAGTTCCAGCTTCTTATTGGCTAGCTCTTACATATTGTTCTAACCCATTTCTAATATTCTGTGTAGCCCATGAGCTGGCTTACCAGAGAGGATCTTAACCTGTGTCTGTCTGGAGTGGGAGCATCATGGCGACTCTCTCGACTCAGCCTCTTTTTCTCAGCATTTTCCTCTGTCTACTCCGCCTACCTAATTTTCTGTCCTATGAGGGCCGAGGCAGTTTCTTTATTAGTAAGAAATCACTCCCACATCACATAAGAAAATTAAAATAAAATTTTAAGTAAAAACTATGAAGTCTTCTGTTTCCCAATATACTTTTGTTAAGATACCAGTCCCATGAAAGACTAAAAACACCACATCGCATATGACATTTCTTTGAAAGCCATTGTCATAATAAACACTATAACCTGGTGAGAGTTTTGGTTGACCTTCAATTATCTCAACATTTTTCAAGCTTTTTTGTTAAGGAAATTATGTTTGGTAGCTGCCTTGTTTTACTTGTTTCTCGTAACATACCGCCATTTTCCTATTTTATTAATCAATGTATGATTTAGAATTTTACCAAGAATAGATACAGATGTTTAAGACTGTGTTTCATTCCTCGCCAACATTACACTGATCTTTTCTCAGTGTGTTAGCTTTTACATTATTCTGTAGATTCTTTAAGCATGGTATTATTTTTGGTACTTTGTTTACATTGGGTTCATTAATTCATGTATCTGATTCTAAGTCACACTTTATTTTTCTCTTCTCCAGTTTCTTTTGTTCATTATGAAATTCCTCCTCTTGATATGTAAGTTGGAAGCAAACGGAATTTAAATCTTTTAAAAATGTATTATATTGTTCCTGTACTTAGGGAAGGCACATGCCATAGCTTATCTGTAGAGGTCATGGGACAATTTGCAGACATCAATTTTCTCCATCTATGTGGATCCCAGAGGTCAAAGTCAGGTCATCAGACTTTGTGGCAAGCGCTATTACCCATTGAGCCATCTTACTGGCTTCAGAATTTAAATCTTTTACTAATAAAACCAATAAAAAATATTTTATCCAATTTTAACTTTTATGCTCTTCTCATTCTGGATGGAGCTAATTTTAAATCTTTTGAATGGCAGTTGTGTCTTTCCTTATTCTTTTTTTCTTTGGTATGCTCAGTCCATTTTTGAGCTTGACTCATGGTTCTTGCAAATTTATAGCATTCTTATTTTCATTTTTTTGGTTATACAGTGTTTATTCTGCCTTCATTATTTGTCTTTGTAAAATATGATCTCATACTAGACAGTATGTAGAGCTTCATTTTTTAAAAAATTATGTGATCAGTGACTGTACTATCAGAATACCACTGTTATTCCTCCATCTTTCCGAAGCTTTCCTTCTCTTTAGACTCTGGCAATGTGGTCATTCCTAATTTGTCTTATACCTTTTGAGAACTGCTTTGCTAACACCAGGGTAGATGTCTGGCCAAGAAGATTGCTCATATTCTCCAAAGCTACAATAACTTATATTGACTAATGTTGGGTTTTCTTGCTGCAAAAAAATTCAATTAAAAAAGCAGTTCCTTTTGATTATTTCTGGAGGGATTAAAAACTGAACTTTATTGGCAAAAGTAATATAAAAGTTAGTTAGATGAGACTAGTTTCATCATTAATAACATAATAAAGACTTACTATGTGCCAAGTTAAGATTTTATTGGAAAGAATAAGACAGAAAAATAAGAAGAATAAGGAAAAAAAAAAGGTAGAAAGGAGACACAAGAAACAGTATCAAACAAACAAAAGTCAAATAATCTCAACTCCTGATAGCATCTACAAGTAAAGTATCTTGGCATAACAAGTCTGGGCATTAATGATTTGAATACGATGCTTAAGAAAGATCTTGCTAAGAAAATAGTACATATGCTGATTTTAAATGCCAGGAGGAATCTTGCATATTTATATATGTATCTAATAAATAATATTCACACTGAGTAGCAGTAGGTGAACTGGCATGAAAGTCAGAATGTTTTAAGTGCATTGTAGAAGAGGGACAATCACTTTGGAGCAAGGGAGGGGATTGTAGAAAATGAGGGATGGGTACTGGCAGGATATGAAGGAAGAAGCAGAGATTAACCCCTGTCCTATGGTAGGCATACTGAGTGACAGAGCAAAGACCTTTCATGGCTTGAGTAAAGGTAGCAGTTTCTCTGGCTTACATTTTTTAAAGATAACCTTTAAGCCAGGACCAAAAAATAGATGTGAGAATGATTCACAAAGATGCAATACTGGGGGAAGGCTGTGCAGGTATGAATGTGAGGTGCATCTAATATGTTTTACCAAGCAAAGTGGTATTCTTTCCAGACTAGACTCTTTTGCAGCCCTTGTGTTTTTATTAAGACATATTTCATTTTGGTTAGAGTTTTTCACATAGTCCATGCAGTCTTGATTTTTTTTAACTTGTGATAGGTCTCTTTCTTCTCATTTGTAAGATTAACCTTTTTCTTTGAGGTAGACTAATAGTGTGGATGCTTGCTTGTGTAACAATGTTATAAATGATTCCCTGGAATTGCCTGTGCAGAAATCCTGAATATTAATTAAACCATATTTTATCCATAGATCATAGTCATATTTTAAATGGGCTCTTCTCAGTTGCCTAGAATTACCAAGATGTTTAATTTTAATGGCTGTATTTTGAATAATACTTTAAACATAAACTTTAAAAAGCTATTATTGAAGTCTTTAAAGGAAATAACATATTATGCCTTATTCAAATGAACTAACCAATTTGGAATAATACATATTTCAAGTGATTCACAGAACTATAGGAAATTATAGTCAGTTGTTAATAACAATTCTTCCCTATCAGTCACAATAGTGAAATGTTTAATACCTAGATTTTCTATAAACACTAAAGTTAAAAATCAGACTGGTATTATTAGTCCAAATGCCCATTCCACTCAAAGGTTGTACTTTCCTTCATAGAAATATGCATTAGTAAAATAACAATAACAGCAGCATTGTGCCCCCCCCCACACTTCAGTGTAGACCCCAGAGGCTGAAAAGCTACGGATGCTATTGAAGTTTTTTTTCCTTTCAAATTAGAATACAGTCTCCTGTCTCAGATTAAGTTCTTTTAATTTCCATACCTAATTAAGAATTCTCAGTCCAGAATGATGTTCATCAGAAGCCTGGTCAGTTCATCAGTAGATATACAAATGAAGGCAATGCTTTCTCCTCTCCCTTAATACATTAATAGCAAATAATTCATTGTTGAAGAGATAGAGCCCCATGAGTACCAGCTCCATCCTTGCCTAACTGTTGATGGCACCATTTTTGTACAGAGCCAGAGTAGGTACCAGCAGTTGCTGTAAGTTCCTGATTGTGATGGCTGTGCCTTGCCCAAAAGACCACGTTTCATCTTTCTTTTACTCATTGTTCCAGCTCTGTGAGAATGTATCAAAGGCCTTGCTTGTCCACGGCTTTATTTGTAAACACTGAGGACAACTTCCTTTATGTTTACCCTCCATTTCTGTAGATGTTTGCTGTTTAGAGTAGATTTGGTAGATTCTTTATGGTCTCCCTTAACAAGATGACAGGTGATTTGTTAGAGCTACTGGAACTTTAAAGAGATGCCACAGAGTTCCCTGGGACCTAATTGACCTTGGGGAGCAAGAGCCAAAATACTGTTCCTTTTAATTATTCCAAAGGGCCTCTGAGTATAATCAATATACAGACCTGTTACAGCAATCTGATACTTGTTACTACTGTGTAGTCGTTAGATAAATCTTCGACAAAACGTAAACATGTTTAAGTAACCCTGATTCAATATATATTTTTATTCTTCTAAGCCAATGGTTCAAAAAGGTACCAAGAACAGATTAATAACACATGACAACATCATTTAAGAAGAGGATTGATATTAATGTACCCTCTCAAGTTCAAGGGACCCCCGAAGACACAACTCTGAACTTTCCTTGGGAGGAAAAAGAAAAATGGTTAATTTGGCTAGCTATATGGTCCTCGACAACCAATAGGAAAGTATAACCAAAGATTAAAATGATTGATAAGGTTTTTTTAAATGGTCCAAGGGATCACGTTTCACAGACATTAGACATAAATCCACATGAGCTGTTATTTTGACACCTATTTCTCACTGATGACTTTCTTCCTAATAAATTAAAACTACTTGGATATAGGCCATTACAAATGGGCTCAGTTCCAACAGTATAGCAGCTACATGATAAACCTGTAACAGAGAAAAGCAAGGTTATTATTATTATTACTATTATTTTACCTAAAGGTCAAACAATGATTCTGGTGGTTGAAATGAGAAAAGACCCCGATACCTATAAGCTTGAATGTTTGAACACTTGGTTTCCAATTTATAGAGGTTTATGATGTTTGTTGATACTTAGGAGGTATGGTCATATCATTGGGTACAGGTTTTGAGTTTAGTTAACTTCACCACCCCTTCTCTCTGTCTCCATCGCCCTTTTGAAAATATGTGCTTCCTTTTTCTTTCTGCAACCACCGTGGTTGTAGCTCAATGTTAGTAATCCCTGCTGTGATGGACTCTTATCTCTCAGGAATCATAAGCCAACACAAATTCTTCTATAACTTGGTATTGATCATGGTGTTATGTCACAGTGGCAAAAAAATCAATGAGCACAGTTGCTAACTCTCTTTTCTCTCTCCTCTGTAAGCCATTTGGGAGGGACCTCAAACTATGATTCTGGCCCCTCCAACAGCTATCAACTTGTCCACAAGCAAACCCTAGCTTTATTACTCTTGAGTCTTTCTTCTTTAGAAAAGAAAAAAGGTCCATGGAAAAAGAGCACCATGAATATATGCTCTTTGAATCCATCAAGAGATTCTAATAGACCTTAATGGAGACTTTAAAAAAATATATATCCTTTGTTCTGGCTTCTGTTTCTCTGCCTGGAGTTTATAATGTTAAAGACTCTTGTCCTTATGTCTCCCTCAAGTCTCTTTCTGGGAACATTCTAAGAACTCCCTTACTCTAACTTGCAATAATACAAATATAACCACTGATGCATTTTGAGAACCCCTAGATAGACATACTGGAGTGTTACCCCAACTCCCACACTCAAGGGCACTGTTAGGATGAAGCCAAATTCAGTCAATGCTCCAATTCCCTAAATGGCAAAAGCTAAACAGGAACTTTAGGGCATAGTACCTGGAGGCAGATGTCCCAGAAGTCTCCTTGGTTATCTGGCTAGAAAGGACAGAAAGTAGTTCTAGTTTCTTATCTATTCCTAAATGAACTCCTTTTCCTGGATGCTGAATATGAAAGCAATACTGCAGTTCAAAAATTATTCCCCTCTGGTAAATGACTGTGGAACTGGATTCCTAGATTTTCAGGGTAAAAATAGGTTATATCTATTCCCCAACTTTAGCCTACATCCTGAATCTCTTTTAGGATTACCTCTCTAAATAGTGGAAGTCAGACAGTAAAGAATGGAATCTACTTCTAAGTGGTGAAATGCCATCTTGTCTGCCCTTAAGAATCAATTCTGTTTGACAAGTCTATCACCTGACCAATGGACCAAACTTCTCAGGAACTGAGGTCCACCTTAGTTACGTTAAAGAGGTGGGAGAAGTAAGCATTCCGTTATTGAGATTATGTGCATTTTCCTTTGCAGAATTCCTATGGTTTATGAAGATGCTCCAGGGTCACCAAGACCTTCAGTTGGGCCTGATGACTTTTGGAGTCTTAATTCAGAAAGGCATACCTTTCTTCTTTGCTCCATCTCTCAGCTGATGGCCAGGCCCTACATGTGCTTTTCTGGTACTTTGACTTTTCTGACTCTTTCTCTCCAGCTCCTCTGTTCCCATGTGGCGGCTTGTCTGCTATGTGGCTGGCCTCAATGCCAGCTCAAATCACATGAATTTTCTTCTTTCTTTTTCCCACCTTCCTCCTCTAGGCAGCTGCCAAGAGTTACAGCTCATCACCCTTGGGGAAAGGATTTCTTTTAAAATTTTGTTAAATAAATAATGGGAGGGTGACATTTAGCAGTGCTTTTTCCTATCTTCAATCTCAAATTCTTCCTACCTCCACTTCCAACAATGTTTCCTGAACCCTACAGGGCGTAAATATTTCGTTTAGTGCTGAATATAATCCATCACTTTTAGTATCATTTCTAGACACAAGTTTCTGCATTAATCATTAGAAAGAAAATCTCTGACTAAAGCAGAGAATAGTGTTGTAAATAAGTAAATATGGTGATATTTTGTTTGTGCTTTAACACATAAAGCTTGCCTGAAGATTAGAGTGCAGAGCTCGCTACACCAGTCAGTCATACAGGCCAGGCAGTGGTGGCACATACCTTTAATCCTAGCACTAGGGAAGTGGAGATGGAAAATGATGGCTGGGCAGAAAGAGGAATAGAAGGTGGTAGGAGACAGGAGCTCAGGATTCAGTCTGAGGTTTCATAGAGAGAACATTCAGTCTTAGCATTCAGTCTGAGAATTTGTAGAGACAGAATAGTACATTTGGTCTGATGGTTTGGTCAAGGTAAGAACTAGTTGCTGGCGGCTCTGCTTCTCTGATCTTTCAGCTTTCAAGCTTTCATCTCCATTATCTAACTCTGTGTTTTTATTATTTAGACCAATTAGAATTCCCCGTAGAGGTATAAACAAAAATATTTAGAAGGCAGCTTGATGATACGTCAATTTAATGAAACAACAGTATTAGTTCCTTTACTTGAGTCTCCAGTCCCTTTTACCATGGATTTTTTTTAACCATGTTTATAGTACTTAGGTTAGGTTTCTCTTCTTTGGAGTGGGTCTCAAATCCAATCAGAGAATATTTGGTTACCTCCGTTAGAGTAGTGTCACTATTGCACAAATCAGCATACCTTACCTGGAAAGTAAGTCTCCTGACTGTCACTGGTTAAGACCATTGGTGTCTTTTCTCCCTCTCCTAAATCTCCTAGCCACCCATGTTACTCCTTCTGGAATTACAATAGGGAGCAGGCAGGGAGAAGCTTCCAACTCCATTCTGGCTTGATTTCTCTGTATCATGCATCAAGTTTATGGTGCCTTCATATCAGGATATTATCATCTAGTTACGAGTGTGCAACTAAGAGGAATGGCAAGAGCCCAACTTGTATTGGGAGCCTCTGAGGCCTCTCTGATCAATAACTCATAAAGAGGTATAAGGGATATATATTCTTAGATGAAGATAATGTCAAAAAAACGGGGACCATGTTCAAAATAACACAGTGGTACAACGGGCACAGGGAAATCTGAATACCAGGCCATTTTGCTCTATTGCTGATGATAATATTTATTCTTTATGACATTTTTTTTGAACACTGCAATTGTCTTAAATATTCTGCTCTACTTTTCTTCTACTACAATTACACAATTACATAGAATATACACAAACACAAAGTTGATTGAAAGTACATTTTGGGGGCTGGAGAGATGGCTCAGTGGTTAAGAGCATTGATTGTTCTTCCACAGGTCCTGAGTTCAATTCCCAGCAACCACGTGGTGGCTCACAACCACCTGTAATAAAATCTGGTGCCAACTTCTGGCCTGCAGGGACACATGCAGGCAGAACATTGTATACATAATAAATAAATCTTTAAAAAAAAAGAAAGTACATTTTGTAGTAAGGCATCCCATCTTTCAAAAGTCATGGTAGATTTAGAAATATCTCCATCTTGGTTGAAGACATGAACGCGGTTACTAATTTAAAGCAGACATAAATTTTGCCCATGGAAATGATGAAAAAGAAGAAACTATGTTCTACCCTCTTGCTGTAAGACATATGAATTTCATGACATTTTTCTCTTTGAAAATCTCCAAATGAATTACATAACTATCACTAGTCATTTTTAAATTTAATCTTTTGTTTCCATAACGTGCTAGGCTATGCGCTTTCTTGAAAAGAGGAAGAAATAAGGTGTTAAGAGAGATTATTGTGTTTTTTTGTTTGTTTGTTTGTTTTTGCTGCTGCTTTGTTTTGGTTTTGCTTGTTTTGGTTTTTATTTTTTCAAGACAGTGTTTCTCTTTGTAGTCTTCGCTGTTCAGGGACATGCTCAGTAGATCAGGCAGGCTTCCAACTCAGAGATACGCCTTACTTCTGCCTCCCAAGTACTGAGATTAAAAGTGTGTGCCACCACTGCCCAGAGATAGAGATTATTGTTAAGAAAACCTTCAGGCTTAAGAAAAATAAGCTCAGAATAAGCATATCTCAATTGAAGGGTATTGATGAATAAATGAATAATAATAGCCCCCCAAATAAGCTAAGAATATAGAGCAATACATTACGAAGATAGCATGGAATTGACAATCTAAGAGAAGGGGAGGAACAGGAATTAACAGTGCCTGCTAATTTTCCTAGAACGTCGTGACCTGTACTTTGTTATCTCATTTAGCCCTTGAAGATATCCCATTGTATGTTGCTGTAACCTTTGTACGGAGAGAATACACTGAACCGAAATAATGTACCTAAATAAGACCATTTGTATAAACCAATTAGAACCCCAATTTCAAGAAGGTGCAAATGAGGAACAACTACAAATCTAAAGACTCTGCCTTTGGAAAGGAAATGACATACGTGGGCAGGAAGTTAGAGAAATGAGTTTGAGAGCATTTGGAATTAATGAAGGGATTTTTTTGATTGGGGAACTTTCTGTTGTATGATTTCATTTGCAAAGTTAAGTCAAACTTAAAGAAAAAAGGAAGTTCATAAGTGTACCAGAAAATTGAATACAAGAGGATAAGTTTTATTATGAGAGTCTTTGAGCTATTACTGTATTGAGGTTTTAGTATTCCTGGAAAATTCTGAGCCCAAGTTATTGCATGATCATGGTGGGGAGTGAAGGGTAAAGATAATAATAGGAGACACAGAGTCTCAAATTACCCACTCAGTTTACGAATTTGTCTACCACAGTAACTGCAATGGAAGTGTTCAATGATAAATGGAATGGTGCTGGTAGAGAAAATTAATTCTTAGTGAGAGGAATAATTATAGACAAAGAAACACAAAATTTTTAAAAAGGAGGAGAAATACTTTCGAGTAAATCTAAGTGGAGAACCTGGAAACTCTAGAGTCATACTTGAGTATACTAATAACTGTTGTTACCTAGCCACATCTTTCTCAGTTAGTGAACAGAAGTCTCCCTACGTTTTTATTTTCTGAGCATTGACAGTTATAGACACCTCACAGGTTACTGAAATAATGCTTGCAAAGAATATGGCATAAACAAACCTTGGTTAGATTTTGCTTTCATTTGAAAATTCATCTAGGTTTGATGCTTAAAAAAAGCAAGCATCCTGTGTATGAGGTTCCCCCCATGGCTAGAATACGTTGACTGGAAACATAGATTTTCTTTCCACAGTGACAGCTTTTTTATTAAATGTGTTTGTGTGAAGAACATTGTTTATAGTTTTTTCCCTGTAGGCTAGTTGGATTGCCTCAGAATTTAAAAACAGATGTTATTTCTTTTAATACAACAGATGCTATATACTTGAAAAATTTAGCAGCCTCTTCATTCTTCTCTTTTGTCAGGCTGTTGTTGTTGTTTACATAAGAAAATGTATCACCACATTTTAAAGAGAATGTTTTGAAACTAACTTCTGTTATAGGAATTTCGGGATACATCTGTGGTATCTTGGCTTTGTTTCAGAAAATGTCATTACTGTTTAAAGGCTGCCACTGAAAACACAATTGTATTTGTACAGCTTGTTTTCTACAGTTAGCTTTACAAGCAGATTCCAAACAAAGAAATACAAAATAGATACATAATCCTGGTCTCTCTGATACATCAGAATATCACTTGATAGTTAAATTAAAATGAAGCTATGCCTTGTATGTTCTTTTTTTTTTACTTTGGTCATCATATCTTTCTGTGACACATAACATTTTATAATTACCTAATTCTAACTAAAATTAATTCTAAAATTATATTTTAAAATTATGAAATCAGGGACCAACATTTTTCTTAAAGCAAATTTTTAATATCTAATCATTCAATGAAGAGGTATTTACTGGAAGATTCATCGAGCCTGATAGTTTGTCAAGGGTCTTGAATATAAGACTGAGCATAACAAATATGTACAAATCAATTATTCAAATAATTCCCAGATTCAATTAGGCATTTTGGTGAGAAAGGATTGCAGAGTGTTCGCCAGTGGTCAGTCATAAATTGGGGGAGCACTTATAGCTTATGTCCCTATCCTCTATACAGAAGAATGACCACTCACAGATTCTGGAAGAGGAGCAAGCATTATCTTTAGTTGTGTACCCACATGGTTCACCAGGCACCAATTGTTATCTCTAAACATGTGGTCACAAAGATAGTGCAAAGTGAACTCAGGGACTTCAAACAAAAACAAAGATGTATAAGTATAGGGAAGGTATTGATAATGGGAATGGCCATCACAATGGATGGAAGGAGGGAAGTGATGATGATTAAAATATATATTGTATTAAGTCACTCTTTCTGAATGTATCTTAATTTAAATCTTAAAATTATAGGCATTTGCACAACTGAAAGTATTAGATTAATTTTTTAAACTACTTTTAAAATTAAATTTTTTTATAAGCTGCATTACTTTAAATCCAGCAGGCATCTGGTTCACTTAATTAAATTAAAATTCTGTTTTCAAAATGAATAATAATTAACATAACAGTCTTTTTGAAAAGACTAAAGTAAACCTAAGCTTTTTTGAGACAATATTGTTTCTGTATAGAAATATAGAATGGAGGGTTGGTGAAGATCTTCTCCCAGTCAGGAGGTTGCCTTTTTTGTCTTAGTGACAGTGTCTTTGCTTTACAGAAGCTTCTCAGCTTTAGTAGGTCTCATTTATTCAATGTTGCCCTTA
>NW_026067944.1:21855445-21890613 GCF_014885135.2 Alexandromys fortis | reverse complement strand
GGCTTGGTGGGAGCCTAGCCAGTTTGGATGTTCACCTTCGTAGACATGGACGGAGGGGGGAGGTCCTTGGATTTTCCACAGGGCAGGGAACCACGACTGCTCTTTGTATTGGAGAGGGAGGGGGAGAGGAGTGGGGGGAGGGGGAGAGGAGTGGGGGGAGAGGGAGAAGAGTGGGGGAAGGGGGAGGGAAATGGGAGGCTGGGAGGAGGCGGAAACTTTTTTTTCCTATTCTCAATAAAAGAAAATTATATTAAAAAAATAGAAATATAGAATGGGACTGGAGGGATAGCTCAGCCTTTAAAGGCGAGGTGCATAAGCAAAAGTGAAAAACATAGATTGTTTCTGTAAAAAGCCATATACTTAAAAGTACAAAACCAAAGTCGTATTTCAAAAGGTGTATCCATTCTCTCCACTTCTTTATTAGAGGTATAATGTGACAACTACTTCAAGCTCCTGTGGCCATGATACCCCTCCGAAAATGGACTACTCCCTTGAAACGTGAGCCAAAATAATTCCTTTAATGTTTACATGACTTCTAGCACAAACTTTTATCACAGGAAAGAAACCAAGACAAAAACGGGTGCTGAAAAGTGCCTGATAAACCTGATCATACGGTATTGGATCTTTGAAACTGGATTCTGGAAGTAAAGCCCTCAAATGTTGTAAGAAAAGCTTAATGGGTCATTCTGGTGGGAACTTGGAAGACATGCATGTACAGAGAAATGTAGACAATGGGGATCCAGCTGCTGAAGCTTCAAAGGGAAAAAAGGAGTCCATCATGAAGAACAGGTGTAGGCAGAGACTACTTGTTCATTTTCCACCCAACCAGACCCAAATAATCATACTGAAACTATAATAATTATGATACTATTTGGCCAATAGCTTATTTGTATTCTTTGCTACCTCTTACATCCTGAATTATCTCATTTCTATTAATCTATGTATTGCCATGAGACTCTAGCCTACTGATATGGTTCCAGCTGGTGTGTCATTGTCCTTTGGCAGCTACATGGCATCTCTCTGAATCCACCTACTCTCTCTATATATATCTCTATTCATATTTCCCACATGGCTTTGCTCTACTAATCCATTGGCCAAAACAGCTTTGCTCATTAACCAATAGAAACAACACATATACAGAAGGACATCCCACATCAGCCAGGAGCCATTCATATGATATTTTGCTGAGAATCTGGTTCCATTCTGTCTGTTTTCTGAGATCTTGGGTGAGTTGAACTAAAAAGTAATAGACTATGTTGTTCCACACATAAAATTGTAGTGCTGGAGAGCATTCTCACTGGTGCTAAGAAAGCAGCTGGACTCGTTAAAGAGATTGTAACTACTAATGAGAAAACTTGTATTGCACTAGAAAAATAAGAATGGGTATACTGAAGGCTGAATATTACTCATCATAAACCCCATCTCAAGATCAAATTTTATTTGAAGGAAGAAAGACAAACTGGAGGTATTCCCTGCTCCTTGTAGTCATAGGAGATGTGATATTTAAGGAGTTTTGGAGTCCTGTTTTAGAAAACACTAGAGGCCAGACAATGTGCAGCAGTGTCAGAGACATTGACTGTTGTTTGAAGCTATGATATGAAACCTGAGTTGTGATGAGGCCCAAAATATTGGTGGTGCCAGCACCATGGGGCACCCACCATGTGAGATGTGGGCATAAAGTGGAGCCAAACTAAGAGATAGGATATGTGTACTTCAGATGGCAGATTTTTAAGTTGCCTGAGGTCTTTCGAGGCCAACAAACTTCATCACATGGTCTAGATGCCTGAAAAAGAACTGATGTAGTTGGTATTTACCATGTGGGATTTTAGTCATTTTCTTTTTGAAATGGGAATATTTATTCTGTTTATGTTGGAGTATGTAATTCATTTTTTGCTTATTTTATACCAGCTCCAAGTTAGGAGATTGCCTTCCATTTCAAATGTGACATGGACATTTAACTTTTAAGCATTTGAGATTGTTAAAAGCTGCAGAGAGTTTCGAAGTATATTTTGCAGTATGAGATGAACGTGATACTTTGTGAACACACAGGAGAAAGCTTATGATTTAAGGGGTATGCTTTGTTGTCAACATAATAGGAGGTGGAGTTGTGACATTTAATTTTGATTGTCAACTATTTGCACACTCTGCTTTCTGATTGTGGCTGTATTGGGGTCAACTGCTTCAAGTTCTTATTGATCATCGTATACCATGATGGACTATAATTGAACTGTGATCCAAAATAAACCCTTTTTCTCCTAAATTGCTTTGGTCAGGATTTCTTTGGTGTGCTTGTTATTCTTCCTCTCTGTCCTTAATTTGCATTCTTTACCATGGCATGTTTTCTCATTTACAAGTCATGCATTTTGCTTTATCCAACTATACGCTGACTTTGTGCATTGGATAATTAACTTCATATAGTAAAAATTTTTATTTCTTGAATTTCCTTTCTTCTCAAATATTTTATTATTGTTTTAAAATTCTCCATATCATCTATTTATTTTCTCTACCTCTTATAAAATTGTGTTTATTTGTGTGTATATATGTATATGCACACTCAGAAATGTGTGTGTGCACACACATATGCACACAATGATATCAAGGAAATTCCTTTGAGAGATGTTGTAAGTCTTTTAGATCACGGAAATAACATATTAAAATATGTAGTTTTCAGTGGAGATGGTATGGTATTCCTGGTACAAAGACAGACTACTTCCAAGTCTTCTTTCCATATTTTTGAAAGATCAACTACACACAATATAGTACACTAGAGTAGCAGTTCTTTCTTCATGCCATACTTGTTGACCCTGCCTCCTTCTTTTGTATAGCTTTTCCCCAAAATTTCAAGTAGTTCAAACTGTCTTTTTGTTTTCAGACAGCTCTTCGGCTGTTTTCAAATGAGTGACTTAGAATTTATCCAGACACTAATCAAAGTTCTTATGTGTGACAATATGATTACTACACATATATAATCTAAACCAGGGATAGCAAATGGGTTTCATCTTGTATGGAAATTCTAATCTGATGGAAGAAATATGTCAAGCAGTTTGAGGAAATTCTAAACTCATATACAGAATAATTTAGTGAGCTCAATCATGCAAAGGAAGGAGGAAAATAAATGTCAGTTGTCTTAGAAATGATGCTTTAATCTAAACAGAAGGTGAAGATTTTTAAAAAGGGGGGCATTCAAATTGATTGAATTTACTAAAAAGAATCATAATCATAACAGCTAAAGACTTCTGGCTTGGAAATATTTCCATCTGAGTAGTTCACAGCTGTGTTCCATACTATGGTAAATGCTCACTCAGTAAATGATTTTTACTGAATTTAGTTGCACTTTAATTATTTAAATAACTCATAATTTATGAAATGTTTCTTGTTAGTGTTTTACAAAGATCTTATATTTTACAAATAATATAAGTTAAGAAAATAAAGAGAAAAGTTTTTGGTGGTGTAACGCGGGTATAAATAGAAGTAGTTGCAAAATATCTAATTTGAAATACATTTTGACTCTTTCTTAGTTTCTCCCCACCATTAGGAAAAATAAATTATTAATTTAAACTCCTTAGAGAATGTTTTTAATCATAAAGAGAGATTTGAGTAGTATTCTTGCATGGCCTTCTTTCTGAGAAACATCTTTGAAACAGATGCCTGCACAATAGCAGTTTTGGAGTGAGGATTTATTGTTTGTTTTTGTTTTCTGAAACTTGATTACTATCTTTCTTCATAGCAACCATCCAAGTACTATAGATGCTGGGCATGTCAGAGAATTTCACCTAAAAGTCAAGGAAATCCTGGATAATAAGATTTTATTTAGCTTACATAAAAGACATACCACATAGAATACACACAAGAATACAAGGATTCTGCCCCCAAAATGTCAATGTGGGAGAGAACACTTGAACACAAGCAGCAAGTTAATTTTTTTAAAAAGGTGAGAAAGGTTAGAAAATATGAATTTCTGTATTTGCCAACATTTTTTCTAATGCTTGAAAAACAAATTAATTCCATTGGCACCAAGAGAGTAGCCATGTCTATAAGGAACAAAATGCACTAAAGACCACAAGGATCATTACATTATGAGAAAAGCTTTGATTTAACAAGAGGAGATAATTAAATATGCACAGCTAATATCAAAGCACTTAAATATATAAAACAAATACTAATAGAAATGAATGGAGAGGTAGATCTGATATAAAAATAACACCCCACTTTCATCAATGAGTAGATCATCCATGTGGAAAACTTCTAAAGAAACCACAGAGTTAAACTAATCATCAGTCCAACTCTACTTAATCAACATCTACACAGATGCACTCAGAAGTTGCAGAATATATATTCTCACCAAATAAATATTCTCAACCACAGATGGTAGGTTAGAAGATAAAGTAAGTCTTAACAGATTTAAAAGAACTGAAACCATCCCTAGTGCTTTTACATATGAAATCTAACAAAATAAAAATGAATATAAAAGAAAAGTTTAGACACTGTGGTGATACATGAAAAGTAAACAATGTACCAGTGTACTGAGGAAGATGAAATTAAGAAAGTAATTTAAAATTTTTCCTAAAGCATGGAAATGGAAAAAAACACACCAAATCTCTGGGATATGGTGAAAACAAGAAATTTATAACAATCATTGATCACATCCAAAAAGAAAAAGAACTCAAGTAAACAACCCCCTTATAACATCTCATGTATATATAAAAAATAAGAACAAATCAAACCTTGAATTGATAAAAGAAAATAATTGAAATCAAAGCAAAAATTAATAATAATCTAAAAAGCAAAATTATCAGCAAAAAAGTTGATTCTTCAAAAAGATAAAATTGACAAAACCTTAGCTACATGAATGAGGAAAGAAAAAAGACTCAAGTAGATAAGTTATGATGAAAATAAGATGTTGCAACCAATACCATGGAAAGATAAATTTTTATCAGACATCATAAACTCTCTGCCAACAAACTGAATAACCTAAAAAAATGGATACATTTTTGAAGTCTGAATATTCAAGACAGAATCACTAAGAAATAAACTTTAATCAATAATAATAAAAGAATTGTATCAGTCATAAAAAATTCTCAAGTAGTTAAAAAATGTTTTGAAAAAAATGAAGGAAGAATAATTACATTGCTTGACATCAAAACATACTACAAAGCTACAGAAACTAAAACAGCATATGAGCAAACCCCAAATGTAGAGACTATGGAAAAGAATTGAGAATCTAGAAATAAACTCAAATGTCAATTGATCTTGGATAAAGCAGTCAAGAACGTGCACTGGATACAGAGCTTATTTCATAAATGATGGGGAAATTGTAGTTCTGCACACTGAGGCAGTATTCTAGATCTCTGTACTTCAGCACTAACACAGTCAATGTGAGAGATTTTAAACCTAAGAGTAAGATCGCAACTATGACAGCATATTAAGAAACACAGAGGACAGGCATCAGTACACTGTAATGTCCAAGTAATTTTTAGATAAGACTATAAAACACAAGAGTAAAAGTAAAGATAGATAAATGGGATTAAACCAGACCAGAAAACTTCTATATACAACAAACAACACACAGAATATACAGAATTACAGAAGACATTTACGAACTATACGTGGGAAAGAAGGCCTACATCTATATTTATAAAAAATTAAATCATATAAATTAATAAAACAGGCAGATAATCCAATTTATATGGTCCCTAGACCCAAACAAATATTTCTTTTAAAAATCATAAAAATTTCCAGTAGATATGTGAAAAATGTCTGATATCACCAGCTGTCAGGAAAATGTAAATCAAAGTCAAAGTGAAATATGACTGCATTTCTATATTGCTCTCTGTCTTCCTCCTGAATTAAACCCCTCCCGCCTTGTCAGGCCATGACAGCGGGTTGTTCAGCCAAAAACTGTAAAGCCAGAATGCCTTGGTATGATGCATGTCAAGCTCTGAAAGATAACAGTTTCCAACACTGGCTACCATTACCAGCAACAAAATCTCTAGGAAAAACAACTCTATCTAGAACGTAAACAAACCCAAGGCACTGATGACACTGTCAGAGCTATTGGAGATTCTTGAAGGGATCTTCAGATCTCCAGATGAGAAAAAATTTATTCATTAGACCAAAGGACCCCCCCCTAAAAAAATAATAAGGAAGATAAGAAGAAGAAAAAAACAAACAAACATGACAAAATGAACAAATCAGTAAGAATAAATATATACATTTTAATAACTGGCTACTAATGGTATCAATTCCATAGTCTAAAAACAGTATATTTGAGCAAAGTAGCTGTTCTACACAATTGCAAGGAAATTGACTAATCTAGATTTTCGCCAAAAGATACATGGATAAAAAATTTGGTATATATACACAATGGAATATAACCTAGCTGTAAAGAAATATGAAATCATGATATTTATGGGACAATAGACAGATCTGGAAAGTACACCATTAAGCTAGGGGACGCAAACATAAAAACAAAAGACACATGCTATCTCTCGTCTGCAGATATGAACTTGTGTGTCAGTTTTGATGAAGACTAAAAAGCTGAAAAGGAGACCAAGAGAGACTTGGGGGTAGAGGAAGGAATTGAGAAAAGGAAAGGGGAAAGGACACATGCGGCATGGTAGCTTAAGGGAGACTGAGACTTACAACGATAGGAATCAGGAAACAGAGAAGATGAGTGGGAGTCTACTAAAAACACACTTTGTTAGAAAAGGCTGTAATGATCTTTAAACCATTTATGCTAATTTTAAATAGAAAATTTCAGGATGTTTATTTATTCTAACAGAAAAAAATGTTCTATCCCGGTGCTTATCTGAATGACTGTAGATAGAGAACATATACTGTACAATTCACAGGAACTAAAAGAAAGGATTTTTAATATCTGTTATCACATACATGTGTACCACCTGCTATCATTCCATGTATACAATTTTATGTGTCAATTTTATCTTATATTTATTTATTATACAATATTCTGTCTGTGTATATGCCTGTAGGCCAGAAGAGGGCACCAGACCTCATTACAGATGGTTGTGAGCCATGTGGTTGCTGGGAATTGAACTCAGTACCTTTGGAAGAGCAGGCAATGCTCTTAACCTTTGAGCCATCTCTCCAGCCCCTATGTGTCAATTTTAAAAGTCAAGTCATACACAAAAACTTTCCTACTGGAGTCAGAGGTAGTCTTAATTATGTCTCTTAACTAGTGTTTCTGAGAACAGATCATCTTTGAAACCAAGTTGAATCCGTGACTAAAGGGTAGACTGAACTCAGTGCATGAGGTCGCAGGAATGCAAGCATTTGGTGTAGAGACTGATGGTCCTATAACGCAACTCTCTCAACAACACCACATGATAACCTTAGAATTGGTTATCAGAAGTTCTTGACGAAACCTACACTCTTTTTCTATTTTTAGAATTTTATTTTGTGTGTGGAATTGTTTTGCCAGTGTATGCCTGTGTACCATATATGTGCCTGGTGCCCACAGAGGTCGGAATGGGGACCAGATTCCCTGGAACTTGTGTCATGGGTAGTTGTAAGATAACATGTGCATGCAGAAAACCAAACTCTGATCCTCCAAAAAAATAGCAAGACTCTTAATTGCAGAGCCCTCCTTCCAGTACCTCAAACCTATGCTCCAAGTGAAGTAAATGTTTAATTTCTTATTTATGTTTTTTTACATTTGCCTAGAAAATACATTCTAGTACTAAGAACTATTTAGTTGCATTGACTTCACACAACACCACTGACTGAGTTGAAGTCTGCTGTTGATTGAATAATTTTTCCTTGTGAAGTCTGCTGTGATTTCAACTTCATACTCTACAACTCCAGTGTAAAAGCAGAAAAAGATTCAGTAAAACTAATCCATTACACATTCCACTGGATTGGATGCAGTAAGAATTCCTTATACCAATGCCATGAACTGATCATTTAAGAAAAATTCATATTCTAGAGCAGGAGAAAGCAATGCCTGTCTGGCTAACGGAATGTAATAATAACACGATGAAGAAACAAAATAAGCAAGTGGGAATAGTCTTTGGATTGTGGAAAACATGTTTTCAAAAGATACTAAGTTTCTTCTGTCCTCCTATGACTTTGTGGATCATCCACATCTTTTTCCAGTCACTATAAAAAAAAACAAATTTTATGTTTCCTTCATTAAAGAAATAGTTTTGCAAGAATAGCACTTGAGCGAAACAAACTGCCAATTTGAAAACTTGTTAATATCAAGCAACAAAGCAAAGATGTTGACCTAACACTAAAGTTAGAATCAAGAAATAAAATTTTCATTTATTGCAACTAGAAGGAATTTGGAGGATTTTTTTTAAAAAGAGCATAATGCCTGTGATCACTTCATTACATAAGCAATGACTGCCTGCTAGAGGAGCTATATGTTAGTGTTCTATATTACAGATTGAAGAGCCCAAAGGGAAGGAAACACACAGCCTTTATATTGTCAGATTAAAATCTTTCCCACCAAATAAATGTTTTTTTTAAATAACATCCTTTGGTACATAAGAACTTGTCTTCACTTTTTGAGAAAATAAAATTCTCTGATGTACTTATTTTAATACAAATAAAATTCTACTCATAATAAAAACAAAGTGATGAAGTTACAAAATCATGATTTAAATAAAAGCATAAAGCTGGGAACACAAGCAAATCTAAATGAAGAAACTTACAGCAATTTTGGTAAACAGAGAAGGGTAAGGGGTAGCTCATAAGGAAACTCCAGAGCACTGGGTCTCAACCTTTCAAACGCTGCAGCCTTTTAACACAGCAGTTCCTCATGTGCTGCTCCTCATGTGCCCAACCATCAAATTATATTGTTGCTACTTCATAACTGTAATTTTTATTATTATGAGTAGTGATGTAAATATCTGACACACAAGATATCTGAAAAGTGAACCCCCCCAAAGGGGGTCAGGACCCGCAGTTAAAGAACCACTTCTCTAAGTTAAATATTTCCAATTTTCAAATAATCACCTATTCACCTAAGATGATGAATTAGAACCTGTGAGCTTCTAGATGCAGAGAAAACCCAAACCTAATCACTAGCTCTTCCCGTCATCAAATAAGTAGCAGTGATGCCCAGAAGCCGGGCTATAGCACTTCCTTCAGCTCTCTTTCCTTAGCTGACTTTCTGGACCAATATACTGCAGCGCCTTAAGAAGAAAGACTGTGGCCAGTCCACCAGTCAGAGTGGGCTTCCCTGGTTCAGAGAATCACACGACAGCTACAAAGATAAAACCTGTTATTGATTCAGAAGTGACAGATGGACACTAAGACAGAACGTTGTTTCCCACACTTTGAATAACTGATGAATGAAGTACAGCGTAACGGGAGCGTTTGTGCATTCCAGTCTTTATCTCAAACACTATTCATGTAAAGTCATGATGTCTCCTGCAAAGTACTCCAACACAGAGGCTAGTGAAGTCTACTGAGTCATAACAAAACAACTCAAAGATGCAAAAAGTCTAGAGGAGAAAGATATAAAGACTTAGCTGATAGACAAGCAGTAGACTCCACAGAGTAGATATTGTACAAGCATTTGAAGAAATGGCAAGAGAAATTAGTCAAAGCAAAGTACAAAGAGAGAAATATTATAGAGCCTGTGACTCTTATTGTTGAAATAAGGGCGGCGGGGCTGCATCTCCAACACCCCGGCCACTTGGCTAGCTCATGCCCGAAATAACAGCACACAAATTGTATTCATTTAAAGAACTGCTTGGCCCATGAACTCTAGCCCTTACAGGCTAATTCTTGCACCTGGACTAGCCCATTTCTAATTATGTGTGTAAGCACCCCAAGGTGCGCTTACCGGGAAGATTCTAGCCTAAGTCCATCGTGGGTTGCAGCTGCCTGGGAGAGCAGAGCATGGCGGCTGTCTGGTCCCTCTGGAAGCAGCGCAAAGTCTGACCTCACTTCCTCTTCTGCCCAGCATCCTATTCTGTTTACTCCTTCCATCTATGCTTTAACCTATCAGGGCCAGCCAAGCAGTTTCTTTTATTGCTCAGCCAATGAAATCAACAGATTGATATGACACTCCCACATCATCTTATGGAGTCAAATTCAAATTGTTGAATGCTCTCTCTTACTGGCTTTAGCCATAATGCAATTAAATAGTGTTCATTCAGTATAATCCTTTTAAAAAAAGATCTAGTGAAACTGGATCTTTAATCCTAGCACTCAGGAGGCAGATCTCTGTGAGTTCAATGCCAGTTTGGTCTACAAGAACTAGTTCCAGGACAGCCAGGGCTATTACACAGAGAAACCCTGTTTTGAAAAAACAAACAAACAAAAATGTGTTACAACTTGGTAATTCGTGTGAAAGTTCAGTAGGACAATAAAGCAAGGGTTCTAAAATACAGTTCAGAAATTCACTCCAAATATCAGAAATGTTGTACTACCCTGGTAACAAAGGTGTTAAAAGGAAACCAACTTGGAGATAAAATACTGATAGATAATTCAGTTTGTTTTATAAATTGTTGGATTTAGGCTGAGACAATAAAAATGTTGCATATATATTTTATATATGTATATATACATAAATATATAATTAACTTCTTAAAGTATCCTAAATGACCTTAAAACCCAGTGTGTATAAAGGTTTTATACATTTATTTCTCTGGGAAAATATTGATATTTAACATCATTATATCAGAAAACAGAAGATGTTTTTAAAAGACACAAAAAATTCCACACACCATTAAAGAAAAATCTATTAAATTGGTTGCAATAAAACAAGACTCTTAGATTACAATAAATTATAAACAAACCCAAATGGCAATCTGATAACTAATAACACTTACTGTTATGTTCAATTAAGAACAGGTTTATACTTAGAATCCACAAATAAACTTAACTGGTAGGAAAAAATTTATAGAATATCAAAAAACTTATTACTGGAAGGTTCACAGACAGAGAAACTCAAATGGCTGATAAACATTCAATCCCATTGAGAGGAGAATGGATAGGAAAGGTTGAAAAACTGAGTGATGGTGGTGGTGGTGGTGGTGGTGGTGGTGGTGGTGGTGGTGGTGGTGGTGGTAAAGATCTAGTATCAAGCTGGAAATTGAAAATTCTGGGCAAAATAGTAAATGTGGGGAGTTCCAGTGAAAGCAGGGGACTTAGGCTTCCAGATGGCATAAAACCATTCTTTCGGAAGGTAAACCCATTCTCAGAACAGTAGACTGAGGAGAGAGTGTACATACAGAACAGGAAGATCTGTGGTAGGATAGTCAGAAATTCGAGGTTGATTTTGATGATCTTTGTATAGCTATGTACTATCAGTTAGAATAACCACAATAAGACTGGGAAAGAAAGTATGAAATTTGAAGATTGTCATATTTATATGGACTACTGAAACAAAGATATTTTTATCTGGGTATTTGTAAACAACACAAATCATTGATTTTAGTTCTAGAGAGATAAAAGCTCACAACAAAGGTACAAAACAGGCCCAATGTCTGGTAAAGAGTTACTTCCTCCTAAATGATGCTAAGAAGCTATGTGTTCATATAGTGGAAGGAGCAACCATGCTTGGTAAGAACAAGAATTTCATTGATGCTAATTCCCTTTGTGGCCTAATTACCCTCCAAATATACCATGTTTTAATACCATTTACTTTGTGGGACAGGAGTCATTCTGTCAACCTAAGGGGTTGAGTTTACGTTCACACCGTAGTAGTGGTCGAAGGGGAACTTTTAAATAATCTTTGGTGAATAGAAAAGGAAATGCTAACCTGAAAGAGAGATATGGTTTGTGATTTCCTTATTATACGTTTATCAAAGGTGCTAGTTTTCCCAAGTAGATGGTTGAGTTAGTGCCAGTTTAGAGCTTTCTGCTAAAAGGGAAAAGCTACCTCTTGATTTTATTAATATGTTGCTGGATCATCTGATCCTGTTTGCAAATAAGAACAAGGGAAGTATAAAGAAGAGGAAAACAGAAAAGTCAATAGACTGGAGAACTTCAAAGGGTTGAAAATGCTCATGAATACATAATCTATGATAATTAAAGATGATGAAAGGAGAGAGAAGCCCGAATTAGTGGCTTGAAGGGAATATGTGATAGATATTGCAGAGAATGACGAAATGTCAGGGGTGCCATTTATAAATGAAAACTATAGGAACATGAAGACCTAGGGAGTATGTAAATTGTTCATGTGTCAGATAATGACAAAGAAATCCATGAGTGCAATGTCAGTGTCTCCCAGAGTATGGGGAAGTGAATAGGAAACTGACAGAAGACAAAGACAAGGAAGTAGAGAGAGTCGTTCAACATCTGGAATATTATTGCCTTTAATGCAGAGTTACGATACATCCATTTCGGAGCCATTGTGGTGGACCTTTAGGAGTTCAATGTGATTGCAAAGCACGTTGTGAAGTACTGCCCCATATACAATGCAATAAAACCAAAAAACATCCAAAGAAAAGATATAAAAATTCCACATAGGCATGGCTAAAAAGAATGTAGTGCCAGCAATACAAAGAATAAAAAAAGAATCTATTTGTCTTTTAGTTATTAAAGCTACTTGATAGGTCCGATATCCGGCTGGGCTCTTCTACTAACTTGAAGCAAACAAGACTTCTGAGTGCTTTTTGTTCAGTAGAACTTGGCTTAAGACAATTTTTGGCTGTTTTGAAGTTGACTAACTAGAACATGAAAGCAGGGCTGAGCAATTGAGGGCCAAGGAGCCCAGCCTGCTGCCTTAGGCAATGCATGTCTAGTCAAAGTAGCACTCAAGAATTTGTGTCATCAGAAGGAAGTAAGTGGCTTGTTCTTATTGAAAAAGACATTTCTCCCAAAGGCATGCCAAACAGTGTCCAAAGAGATGAATCAGGTACAAAACCTGGCCAGTCCTTAGGTTGGTTTTGTACATAGGACAAAAGCAGCATGTGGGAGGTGGCCCAGATCTTGGTGAAGGGAATGATTTCAGAGTTCTGCAGACTGGGGGCCACTTTGGCATAGGCAAGGAGATTTCTCCACACGTCTTGGATTTGCATGGCCATATGATTTTGCCAGGAAACATTTACCCCATGGTCTAACACTGTTCCTAAATTAGGACAGGCAGTTGCTGTAACTCCACGGTATTAAGCAGGCTTCTTTGGGGAGAATAAATATTCTGGAAATGTATTATCGCAGCTTACCCCTGGACATGTTCTCCAAGAAGATTCAATGGATGAGAAGCTCAATGTTATCCTATAAAGCCACCAAAAAGAAAAAGCCCTCAAAATTCAATTGCTCCGCAAAACTTGATTTTAGGTTGTTTTCTACCTTTCCCTTCCAGGCTCTAGGGCCAGCTTTCAGCCCCCCAAGACTTGCCGAAAATTGTTTTAAGTGGGGTGTATAGGTGTCCAAGTTCCTTGGAAGTGATTGCCAATTTTAGTGAGATGAATTTTGTCAAACCCATCATATTTTAGTAATAAAACTACAGTGACATGAATAAAAACCATGAGATTAAACTATTTTATAGTTCCAAAGGGCTAATGATGTTTTGATTCAGCAAGCTTGTAATGAGATGGAGGAATGAGATATGATAATGTCAATTACTTGCCCAAAATTTCCAACCTAAGCCAAAACAGAACTAAACTTACAACTAAGGTTCTTTGAGTTTTTAGTCTACAAAACCTTTTCACTAATTCCAACTAATCTTAACTTAATCCTTGTTTTTTCTTTTCTTAATTTTTGCTCCAGTCGTAGGATACCTTCACTCAATCTAATGTTGTGACTTCTAAATCTACCAATCCTACTTTAATATACTTAAGGAATATAGAAAATACAGGGAATATTTTAATGAGAATCTTTTTGTCTTAGTTAGTGTTTCTATTGGTGTGAAGAATTATAACAATTTAGGGAGAAAATGCTTTATTTAGCTTACACTTCCAGGGAATGGTCCACCGTTGAGGGGAGTCAGGGCAGGAACTCAAGCAAAGCAAGAATGTGGAGGCAGAAGTTGAAACACATGCTGCTTATTGGCTTGCTCCTGCTCAGTTACTGTCTTATATAATTCCGGACCAAAGAGGATAGTGGGATGGGCCCTTCTAAATCAGTATTGATCCCAAAAATGCCCTACAGGTTCACCTACAAGCAAAGGCATTTTCTCAATTGGAATCATTGTCTGAGACAACTGTAACTTGCATCAAGTTGATTAAAAGCAAAAACAAAAACCAGAAACCGTGTAGCTTCTCTAGCTATAGAAAGCTGTAATAGGAGAGGCTGGGCTGCGTCCCCAGCACCCCGGCCTCCTGCTAACTTATGCCCCGAAATAACAACACACAAACTGTATTCTTTTAAATATTGCTTGGCCCATTTCTATCTAGCCTCTTCTAGGCTAATTCTCACATATTAATTTAGCCCATTTCTAATCATCTGTGCAGTACTGCTAGGTGCGCTTACCGGGAAGATTCTAGCCTACGTCCATCCTGGGTCGGAGCTGCATCACGCGTCTGCCTGAGATACTGGAGCATGACGTCTTTGCAGCATTAATAAACAAATATCTTTTAGCAGCTGTTGCTCCTTCCTCAGCATTCAAACAATTCAAAGAGAGCATAATAGCATACAGTATCAAAATTCTCTGTATATTTTCCATCTTTGTGCGCTTTATTTTAACCTCTAATTTTAGACCTGTTTTTTGGTACCAGCTGCATGAGACAATTTCATTAAAGCTGTGTATATATTATTTACAATCTGTCTGCATTAATTTACGTCGTTACACAGAAAGCGTAGCCTTATGCCATGAATGCACCTCTTCTTGTTATGCCCCATTTTACAGAGATAATAACAATATATCAAGCATGTCTGTAAGCTCAAATAGTTCTATTCTAGATCTATATATTATTCAATGTATGTACATGCCTACCAATTTACATTGATACAGCAGTACATATTATTCATTCTTATTTTCATCCACATTATGTTTAAGACTTAGAAACTCTAAATACTGCTGGGCAGTGTGGTGCATGTCTTTAATTTCAACACTTGGGAGACAGAGGCAGACAGATCTCTGTGAGTTTGAGGCTAACTTGGCTACAGAGTGAGTACCCAATCAGGTTACAAAGCTACACAGAAAAACCCTGTCTTGAAACACCAAAAAGAAAAAGAAACTCTAAACAGCATAGTTAAAAGGGAGGGGGCCGGAGAGATTGCTCAGTAGTTAAGAGCACTGCCTACTCTTCCAAAGGTCCTGAGTTCAATGCCCAGCCACCACATTATGGCTCGCAACCATCTGTAATAAGATCTGGTGCCCTTTGAGAAAGAGGTCAGTCATTCACATCAACTTAGACCATGAAACCAAATATGGGCAAATTCAACAGAACTGCTATATATGGGCTGCATCTCTCCCTGCTCCCACTCCAGTTCAGAGTTTGCGTATGTAGTAAGTAGAATAACAGTTCTCCAAAGCTAGTCTTGAAACCGCTGGATGTGTTAGATGGACTTTGGAGATGTAAAATCAAGGAGCTTCACAACAGAGCTTATCTTGCTTTATTCATGGAGTACCAATATGATCATATGAGACCCTGAAATTGTAATTAAAAGCAGAATAGATGGTCGGGATGATAGGATGTGAAAAAGTCTTAACCAGATGTTACTGATCTTGAAGAGAAGAACAGGCATTTCTACAAAGAATCTGAAGCCTCTAGAAACTGGAAGGGGACATGGGAGAGAGAATCTGCCATCTCTGAAGGCACTTCAGTCTTGTAGACAACACAATGAGACCATGATGGCTTTTGACTTCTACATTTGTGAGCCTACAAATGTGTTGTTTAAGTGATAAAGCTTGCAGTAATTTGTAACAGAAAACCAACACATCAAATTACAGTCACTAACTATGTCTAAATTTCATCCAGAGTGACTTTACCACTCTGACTTGTGTGCTATAAATATGTAAGAATCTTCATAAATATAACCTGCTTAGTCTGTATAGTGTTACATATACATACATGTGTATGCAACAATTAAGAAAAAATAGGGCATGCATTGGAAAGAGAGTAAGAAAGATGAAATAATAAAATTATAATCTCATAATATAAAAAACTAATAACATAAAAAACTCTTCATAACTCGTTAACTTTATAAGCCATGCTTTAAAATAGTTTTGGTTTGCTGTGCTTGAAAAGGTAGGTTTCCAAGTGGTGGTGGTGGTGCACGCCTTTAATCCCAGCCCTAGGGAGGCAGAGGCAGAAGGACCTCTGAGATGAAGGCTAGCCTGGTCTACAAAGTGAGTTCCAGGATAGCCAGGGCTACACAGAGAAACCCTGTCTTGAAAAACTTTTAAGAAAAGAAAAGTCATTTGACTACACATAGGATTTTAACTTTCAAAGTAACTCTTTGTGGAGTTTAGCATTCTACTTCAATTTTGCTGACTATTCAGGTATCCATTTTTAAAAATCATTTTGTTCTCATCGGTTGTCTTTTTTCCACATTAGAATATTCTCCTATTCATTTACAATCATTTATGTACTCTAAACACAGAAATTTCTGTCAGCTAGATATGTTTAATATGTGAAATTACTTTGGAGTTTAATTTTAGATTTAAGGTAATTATTAAATTTAGTTTTAATAAAGACAAATATTTTCATTTACTACCTTCTCAAATGTCAGGTCTTACCATATCTACTTCTCAAACTCCACATTATAAATTTAACCTACATTTCCTCAAAACACTTTAAAATTTGCTTCTTATATTTAGAGATTTCCGGTATTTAAAATTGCTTTTTACTTTAATACTCAGATGTTCTGATGTTATTTCTTAAAAAATTCACTGTTTCTTGTTAATTTATAAGAATACTTTCTCCTTCAAGTGTGTGTGTGTGAGAGAGAGAGAGAGAGAGAGAGAGAGAGACTTTGCCTTCCTTCCTTTTTTCCTTTTTTCCTTCCTTCCTTCTTTTCTTCCTTCCTACCATTTTCAAGCTCTTGCTATATACTTCAAGATGATCTTAAGTTCATAATCTCCTTACCTCCCAAGTACTGGGATTATAAGAGTGCACCATCACAGCTTTAAATATAACTCAATATACTCTTATTTTCATATTCATCCCATGAATTTTTTATGCAACTTTGGAGTTCTATTCATTTGTATGAAATTTAGGATTAACTTGAGAAATTCCACTAAACTATTAACACAACAACTACTCCACACACACACACAGACACACACACACTGAAATTATTCTTTAAAATAGATTTAAAAAACCAGAATGAAAAAACTGATATTTTGGTAGCTAGTCTGCTATCCACCATAATTTGCACCAAGAAGTAAAATATTTTTCATAATCATGCGAAATCCAAGTGAAGCCTTTAATATCTCGCTTTGTTTTAAAACATACTTAGTACTCATTACACAATATATTACTTTTTAAAGTTTGTGAACCATCCATTTTAAGTGACATTAGTGAGTGCTGTACATAAAACTAGATCATTTGTACAACTCTTACTTCAATAATGGGCATTCAGGTTAAGCATCTTGCCCCAGACCCTTAGGTATAATTTACACACAAACCTGTTTATCTTTGTTTTTTTTTTTTCCTATTCATGTTTTTCTCCCCTATTCAAGATTTTGGCTTTAATATGAAAGTATGATTAACAATGACAAGAAACTGAGAAGAAAATTCTCACATTCCCTGTCCCTGTTTCTATGTCAACATTTAAACAAGCAGATAAGAGTTTCCCCCTTTTAATGCAATTCACATCAAAGAGTTTAAGGAAACATTTACTTTCTCACAAAGTAGAAAGAGTTCCCCTGTTTCTTTGAATTGTATTTGATATTGCCTAAAGGTTGTCGTGAGGTGAGAACAACGCAGGTTTTCAATTTGACATGCTGGTAGGGTTACCAATCTGAGTTTCCTCTGGAAAGTCTGAGAATAAAATGTCCAGACTGATTTTCAATCCAGAAGCTCAAACCTCAAGAAACCCAGGTCAGTCCCAGCAGCCCACGGAGGTGGATTAAGCCCAGCTGGGGCAAACACAGTCACACTGTTTCTTTCCATCAGATTAAGCGCCAATTCCATCCAGTCTTGCCTTTCTGCCAGAATAAGAATCAACTCACTCTGCCCACGCTACCTCCTCACCAAAATCTCTCTCTCTCTCTCTCTCTCTCTCTCTCTCTCTCTCTCTCTCTCTCTCTCTCCAGTTTCTTTCTGTTCTTGTCACAGTTCTAGTTTTTTTTCCCCTTCTTCTTCGGATGAAGTTTTGCCTGAATTTTGGAATATAACTATTTTTTTGAATTTTCTTTTAATTTTAACTCTGAATGGGTAAAAAAAAATGTGGATTCTTCCCTCTGCTAGGCTCATTCATTCATGCCATAAACATGTTACATGTTATACATAATATATATACATATATTATATACATGTTATACATATATAATACTGGTTACATGTTATACAAAACATCTAGGAGATGCAGATAACTTCACCTCAGGAGACACGGATCATTCTGTGGTTCCTCCTAAGAGGTAAATAGAAAACACTTAGACATCTGCTATCAGTCCCCATGGTTCAAATGCTGCAATTGGTTTCCATCTTCCTACTAAGTATCAAAGCAAGGAACCCTGATCTGTCATGGAAGGTTATGGCATTTTGTGTTTGATAGGATTGTACTCACGATTGTGTGGTAGGCTGGGGGAACTCCAGAAGGAATTAAAGATCCTGGAGAGGGGGGAGACCATTTTTGAGACCATAAAGAACAAGCCATAAGCAGACAAACCAAGCTATGTTGGATTCAAACACGAGTCTGAGGGACTTTAGTGGAGTCTCAGAAACCAAAAGAAATTTATTGAAGACCAGGACATCTGAGGTTGTCATGGGTCAAGGGAAATGTCTATTTCTTGAACCTAATTGTTTCTTTCTCATCTACTTTGCACAAATTCTACTCATGATATTTAGACTTCAGAGTAGAATCCTATTGTCCTACTTATTGTTTTCTCTCCCCCCTTAATCTATTAACAGTTAATTATTAAAAACCCAACAGCATTGATCTGGGAGGATCACTCAGCTAGTAAAAGTGCATGCTGTAAGCATGAGTTCTAGCTCCAGCACCCAAATCCAAACCCACAGAAAATGCCATGTGTGTTTAACCCGAGTGCCAAAGTAGTGGTGGCAGGTGCTTTCTGGGGCTCTCTAACTAGCTTAATCAGTGTCTTAGTTATTTTTCTATTGCCTTGATAAAACACCATGACCAGTTTTATAAAATAAAGCGTTTAATTTGGGGCTCACATTTCCAGAGGGGTAGAGTCCATAATCATCATGTCTGAGAGCATGGCAGCAAACAGGCCTCCATGACTATGGAGCAATAGCTGAGAGCCTACATCTTGATCCACAAACACAATGGAGAGAGAGAGAGAGAGAGAGAGAGAGAGAGAGAGAGAGAGAGAGAGAGAGAGAGNAGAGAGAGAGAGAGAGAGAGAGAGAGAGAGAGAGAGAGAGAGAGAGAGAGAGAGAGAGAAAGGCAGAGAGACACTGGGATTGCTTTTGGAACCTCAAAACCTGCCCATGGTGACACACCTCACCCAATAAGGCCACAGTTCCACCAACTGGGGGATCAAAATTAAAACTTATTGGTCTATGAAAACTGTTCTTTTAAATACTATCACAATCTGCAAGCCTCAAATCCTAGTGAGAGGTCCTGCCTGAAAAAATAAGGTAGCTTCTGAGAGCTGACGCCTGAGGGTGAACTGTGGCCTTCATACACATATATCCTTCACATGCATATATTCACCTGCATACAGATTCACACACACACACACACACACACACACACACACACACACACACACACCATCTTACTAGGGTGATCATGTAACACGCATTCTGCACCTTTTCACAATGAATTCTCATTTGCTGTGTCTTAAAGGCAAATTAAAAATTCTCCTGGAGGGCCCCTTCATGGTGGGACTTCCCACCAACTTCTCCATCTTCTCTCCAGTTTAACAGACTGGCTTTCTTCAGACCTTAATACTTAAAAACTCAGTATTAGTGGAATATATTAATGGTTCCTCTTCCTCCATCCTTGGCTAGCTCACATTTATTTTCTTTTGGGAAAGCTTTTATGAACACTTTCACTAGGTCAGGTCTCTGAGTAAATGATTTTATGCATCTTCCCTTGACAGCTCTTTACATGGTGATTTTATTTGTATTTATGTATGACTATCTGATAGATAGCTGTGGGCTAGCCCATCATAGAGCCTGGCATATGTAGGTTACTTTTTACCTAGCTATTAAATGGAGGACTGATACGACTGAGGTTTACGTTTACTCACTTTTCAAGTTTCTATGTACAGTTTTGAGGCTCATACAATTTTTTAGGCAGGTTCTCTGGGATCTCTGTTGAGAAATAAAACTAAATTTACCGGAATTCTCCAATGAAGCAGAAATTCTGGAATGGAGAATTTTGCTTCCAGGACCCTAATGACAACAAACTAATTGTGGGTATAAGTCCACTACAGACTCAAATTTGAAGATGTTTCTATGTGCCATGTACCTTGGTAATATGCAATTTTCCCATTTCTTAAAGACACAATAGACAACTAAAGATGTTAGCTCTCTTGATACTATGGTATGCCAATATTATTATAAACTCAAACAAGGATGTGAAAACGGGACTCATAGGACTTCAAATTTTCTACGAAATATCTCTTGATTTTTGTTTTTGCCCTTTTGAACTGCTAGAAATCTATGCTTTTCCAGTGGAGGACTAAAGCCACACTAAATACAATTAAAACAACAAGGCAGAAGAATTGGGATAGAAAAAGACCATCCTTTCCACTCTTCTTACTGTATAGATATTATTATAGAATTGTGACCTAGAATCTTTGGTGATAGAGGCACATGCTAGCCAATTCACTCACACTGCATGGTGGGTCTGCGTGCTGCTAAGGGTGAAGACAGCGGCCCACACTGTCAGGAAGAAGAGAGTCTGGGAAAGAGCATGTGCACCACATTTTCCTTTTCAGAGTTGTAAAGTGGTGTGAGACTGATGGCTACGCTTAGTAATAATTCCAGGCATACATGGCCGGGCTCTGAAAGCCAAATAAGTATTTAGATAATAGAAAGAACAAAAGGTCAGACACAGGCCTGCCAAAGCTGATGGCAATGGGTGTCTTCAGGAAAAGACACAGTGATTTCCTTTATTTTTACTTTGAGTCAATGCTTTGAAGTCTTCACTTACCATAAAATAATAGCATATTATCTGTGTGGAGCATGAGGAAATAATTAAAACCCGACCTTGACTTCTATTACAGGAGTTGTATAAAAATAAATAAAACTTTACATATAAAAATTCTTTGCACTTTTAAGAGCATGGCTCCAGACAGAATCTGGTCTCACTACATCTTCCTATAAGCAAAAAACAGTGCCTGGATCACATGCAGACCCTCTCAAATGCAATATTGAGCTGATTCTATTTAGAAATTGATCAGATTCTATGCATTGAGGAAAATGTTGCTATAGAGACTCAATGACATGCTGAACAGATGGGCCTAAAACTTTGGTGTTAACTAGAGCAAACAGACTGGCTAAGAGGTTAACTTAAGGTGAGGGTACAGTGGAATTCCTCTGCTGAGACCCTTCTGAACTAAATGAAAATGATCTTCTTCTACTTGTCTCCTGAACAACCTCCAGTATCTTTCTCTTGTATGAATTAAATTCTTCCCATATCTCTTTGAAACTGCTATACTATTGTACTCTCTAACGATTAATAAAGCAAACTCATAACATAGCATTCACAAACAACTGTTGAGGGAGAGAAATTGAGAATATGCAGTGTGACTCAGAAGTAATTTCTCCTGTAACCTGATGTCTAGACAATAGTGAGAGCTCCAACACTTTTTAAGATAAGTCTTGTCAATACAGCTTCAAATGGGGGTTCTAAAAACGTCTGTCATTACTTGTGGCAGAGGTGCTGGGGAAAAAAGAAGGAACAAAAAAAAAATGCCTCTTAGTTTAGACCAGACCAAATCTGGGCTTCCACTCTAGTATCCAACTCAGGGTTTGCCTCTGGTCGATGGCATTAGGAAAATGAGAAGCCTGAGGGAGGCTGCATTGGGCTCTCCTCCAACCACAATGCTTCTAATGGTGAAGGGCTCCTGAATGTTAGTGCTATGAAGTGTAAAACAAAGAGTCACCAATCTTGCCTACGACTCTTTGAAACTATTTTTGGTTGAATTTTATGAATATTGATGACAGAAAACAAGCAGATAGTGAACTTTATAAAAAGAATGTGCTACTTTCCAAACAGCAAGAAGACTTAGTGACCTCAAAGATATTTTTCTTGTTGTGGTCCCTATCTGTCAAAAGGCAGGAGTCTCTGATGGTCTTTTGAACCCCTCTCTTTATATAGAATCTCTCATTGTAAGAGTGAGAATAAAAGAACTCAAGAAATAGAAGGTGTGTGTTTCGTTGTGCATGTTTGATTACAATCAAAATGTAATCAAATACAAAACACACACACAGACACACAGCCCCAAACAAAGGAAAGAAAAAGTAGGGACCATGTTCTGTGTTCTGAATATGTTTCCCAAGGCTTGGATCTATAACCTTTTAGGGTGTGTACATGAATGGACTTAATTTCCAAAGGAAACAGGAGCTTACCTGTTCCCTAGTGATTTACATGAATGAATAACCCATAACAAACCAGCAACTAAAAAAATAGCCAAAAACCACATTCACATTTGTCTGGGAATTCATGCTGGGAATGGCCTTTTTGGAATTGTAACAATGAAATGGTAACATTTTGATCATTTTAATCATCATTCATAAATCACTGACATCCCTGCCAAAGTAAATATATTTGCTTTGGGTTAAAATGTACCAATTTTCTACTTTGAAATAGTGTTTTCCTTTTTGCAAAAAGCCAGATAATCAACACACTGGAATTTGAGCACAACAAAGTGTACCCTGGGCTTCAGCTCCAAAGCTCTTTTTTGTTGTTTTTAAAATGATGGATTTCATTTGCCTCCCAGAGTTAACAAATGTTAACGTATTTCCCTATTTGTTCCTTCACTAGTAGAAATGAAATGTGTGGCTATTGCTGATGTTCATCCCCACTTCTAGTTCCCTCTGAGTTACATATTTCTTAAAGAAAACCTTAAGACCATAAGATGGGCATAGTGCAAAAGAATGTGGGCTAGGAACTTGGAACTCCAGTTACATATCAGGGATTTTGACCTATACCTATACCTATTTATATCTTTATACAGCATCAACACTGTATCTGATACTCTAAACTTGCTTACAAGGACACATTCTGACATCTAATCCTTTTCTACATCTTATATTTTTATTATCTGTTAAAGTTGATCTCAGAGTTCTCTGATCATAAACTGGTTCCTTTATATTCCTTTTTCGTGGAGAATCATTGTGTTGAGGGCCCCATTCTTTCAGGCAGGGGGAATTATTTCCATATCAAGGTGTGGAATAATTTTTAAAATCATCATAACTTTATTACTTTCTCAGTGAATTGTAACATGTGGACCTGATTGTTGGGGTTTCTGTCCAGCCCAGTTCCCACAGTCTTTAGGTCCCAAAGAAAATCACATAGTGAAGGCGTAAGTCACAAACAATGCCACACCAGTTTGGAATTATGATTAATAGGGTGGTATTTATTTAAAGAGGAAAAAACTTACAGATCACCGTCCCAGACAACAGCCCTCTGTGCAGCCAGGAAGGGAATCTAGTCGCTGGCGGAGCAGGAAGTGAAGAGAGCGAGCAGAGGAAGTAGCCGATTTTTTAAAGGGAGAGAAACCACGCCCCAATGGGCTGGTATCTCAGCAGCTATTGGTTGGAGGGGTGGAAGGACCTCCTGCAACAACACAGAGGTCTACATAAGTTATAAACTGATTGGCCCATGAGCTCAGGCTTCTTATTAGCTCTTATAACTTATATTAACCCATTATTCTTATCTATATTAGCTACATGGCTTGATACCTTTTTCAGCGGAGCAATCACATCTTCCTTCTTTGGTGGTTGAGAGAGGACGGTGGGGGAATGGGCTTCTTCCTTCCCAGAATTCTCCTGTTCTCATTGGCTCACCTCTACTTCCTGTCTGGTTGTCCCGCCTATTCTTCCTACCTGGCTACTGACCAATCAGCATTTATTTAAAACATAATTGACACAATACAGAATTGTCCCACACCAGTGAATGAACTATGTAGGGCCATGTGACATGATTCCTCTCAAAATACAAAGAAATGGCTTCATCTACTGACAAAATCTGTTGTATATAAAAGGAACACCTAGAAATTTGCATAGGATGTTGCATGAAGGTAATGACACATAATGGGATGGTTGAGGAGAAATATGTGCGACATAGGGAAAGGCTGTAGTAGTAACTCATCACTGGGCAGGGTAACCTTGAACTCTTGATTTGAACAAAGATATTTCTAGTCCCAAACAAAAACAACCATAACAACCATATATTTGTTGTTTAACAAAATATGTATTTCCTTTGAGTGTTTTAATCACTGAATGTGGCTAAAACTGCATATTTCTTCATTTGTGGCCATTTCAGGAAGATCATTTACTAACAATGCTGCACCAGGCATCCTTCTCATTTTGTTCTATACATATTTTATATATAGAACTATTGAGTTGAAGGCCTAGGATATGGATATCTTCACCAATAGCAGATATTCCAAAATCTTCCAAATCACTGAAATTGTGTATACTCCAAAGTACTTAAGACAGTTTCTATTGTAGTATCTATTGCAGATATTTATGAACTTTTTTTCCCAAGGATTTTGCCAATACCAGCTATTTTCTACCTTTTAAGTTTTACCAACATGATTAAATGATATTGTATTATTGCTTTTGTTTGTGTTTCCATGTGAACACATGAAGTTTAGGCGGTCATGTTGGTGAGACTTTATGGACATAGCTTTGGATATTGCTAACAGATACAATATCACAGCAAACTCCCTGATCGTCTGATTCTTAAGATATTTCCTCCTTGCAGTGGTTTGAACATAAATTGCCCCATAGGCTCATATATTTGAATACTTGGTCATTAGGGAGGTAGAAGTTAGGTCATTAGGGAGTTGGTCATTAGGCCTAGTTGAAGTAGGTTTGGCCTTGTTGGAGAAAGTGTGTCATAGGGGTTTATTTTGGGGTTTCAGAAACTCAAACTAGGCATAATGGCTCTTTTCTCTTCCTGCTGCCTATGGTTCCAGATTTAGAACTCTCAACTTCTCCAGCATCATGTATGCCTATGTGCCACTATGCTCCCTACCATGACAATAATGGACTAAACTATAAGCAACCTCCAATTGAATGCTTCCTTTTATAAGTGTTTGCATTGTCATGATGTCTCTTCACAGCAATAGAACAATAACTAAGACAGAAGCTGGTATCACTGACCAGGGTATTGTTGTGATAGGCCTGGTCATGCTTCTGTTTGGAAGAATATGGAGTACTTTGGCACTTCAGACTACAATAATGATTGGACACTCTAAGCTGGCCCTAAGGGGACATACTAGTAGGAGCATGGAAAACTGTGGTGCTAAGGGTAATTTGAACCGTGGGAGCACAGGTCAAGAAGTTTCAGAGGGAAAGAATAGTAGTATGTGGCCTAGAGATCATTTCTGAGATATTTTGTGGAAGAATGTGGCTTTTTTCCCCATTGTCTGAAATATCTGTCTGAAGCTAAATTGAAGAGTTTTTGGATTAATAGTATGGACAAAGAGATTCAAAACAGACAAACATTTACTGTGTCATATGATTATTAATGTCTTGCCTTATGCAGATCTATAATGAAAAGGAGAAAGATGATCAAGGAAAATACAAAATGTACAATTTGATGAGAAATGGAGCACCAAGAAGTATAATGCAGCTCAGGCCAGGGCTTAATAAAAAAAAATTAAGCCTGGTGGTAAATAGAACAAAAGGAGTGGTGATCCCAGGCAAGACCCCACCTAGCTAAGCTTCCAACTTGTGGAAAGGAATTAAAGAAAAGCTTATGCAGTGAAGGAAATCATTGAAAACAGAAAGCTGATGAAAATGTATTAGAATAAGGTGGCCAAGTTCCAGTCCCAGAAAGCATCAGAACTTGACAGCTTAAGCCACAAGGTTCTGGCTTTAGAGTCAAGGATACAAGAACGGGGTTATAGAATTTCCCTCTGTGACTAAGGATAGCTGCTAAGTCCAGGCGTGTGTCAGGGGTGTCCCTATAGGAAGGTCCAGATAGAACACTATGTGAAACTGAAGGTGAGACCTGGATTGACTCAGAGACCTCAAGATGTTGGAGATGCCAGAATCATGGTTTACCTACTAAGGAAAGCTACAAACTGGATGTGAAACCAGCCCAACAGAGAGTAGTGTGTTGCAGTCAAGAAAACTGAAAGGAATTGGAGATTTGAAAAGCTTTTAGGCACCAGACATGGAGAAGCATAATTTGGAGTTTACCTTGCTAGTTTTAGGTCTTGCTTTGATCCAGTATTTCTTCACTCTATGCTCTCAATCCCTCCATTTGGAATGGTAATGTATATTTTGTGCCATTGTGTATTGAAAGTATGTTATCTCATTTATAATTTTGATTTTACAGGGATTATAGTTAAGAGATTGCCTTGAGTCTCAGAAGAGACATTGAACTTTGGACTTTTAAATAGCGTTTAGACTGTTATGGCATATGGGAACTTTCGAAGTTAGACTGAACACATTTTTGCATTATGATATGACTACAAACCTATTGAGACCAGGGAGTGGAATGTGGTAGTTTGAATGGGAATGGCCCCCATAGGCTTATATATTTGTGTAGTGAGGAGGCAAGCAGGCCTGCTTTTCATCCCACCTGATTCCCACATGGTTAGCTTTACACCCGAAATAACAACACACACATTGTATTTTTTTAAACACTGCCTGCCCCCTTAGCTCTAGCCTCTTACTGGCTAGCTCTCACATCTTGATTAACCTATTTTTGTTAATCTGTGTAGCACCATGAGGTGGTGGCTTACCGGGAAGATTCTAACCTGCTTCCATCTTGGAGAGGAGAGTTATGGCGTCTGCCTGAATCTGCTTCTTTCTCCCAGCATTCTGTTCTGTCTACTCTGCTTATCTAAGCTGCTGTCCTAACAAAGGGCCAAGACAGTTTCTTTATTAACCAATGAAAGTAACACTTCATATTTGAATGCTCATTCATTAGGGAATTAGTAGGTGAGATCGTATTGGAACAGGTGTGGCCTTATTGTAGGATGTGTGTCACTGGGGTGAGTTTTGGAGTTTCAGAGGCTCAAGTGAGAATCAGTGGCATGTCTCTCTTCCTGCTGCCTGTGGATCTAGTTGTAGAACTCTCAGCCTCTCCAACATCATGTCTGCCTTTGTGACACCATGCTCTCTGCCATGAAATAATTGACTAAACTGCAGAAATGATAAGAAAGTTCAAATTAAAGATTTTCATTTATAAGAGTTGTGGTCATGGTATCTTTTCAAAGCAATACAACAATGACTAAGACAGTACCCTTTTTTTTTCACAATGTTCCCTGAGCCGTAGGTGCAGGAGTTGTATAGTGGATGTTTCAGTTGGTACTGGACTCCACAACTCCATATTTTGGTAAGTTGTGGTTTTCTGGAATGGTCTCTGTCTATTGAAAAGACAAGCTTTTTTTATAAGGCATGAGAGCCTAAATACATATGTGTGAGTGTATGCGTGTGTGTATGTATGTATGTATATATATGTATGTTCATGCATGATTTTCTTCTATAATTTTATTGTAGTATATTTTCCTAATAGAATCCTATGTGAATATAGTTAGGGCTGACTACTTAGAATTGATTATCCTCTCAGGGGGGCTTGACTCTGGAGAAAGTAATCATCTCTCTCTCTCAGCAGTTATTGATTATCTATAGCTCCAGGTCTAGAGGTGGGGCCTTGTAAAACTTGCCCCATCCACATTGACATGATAACTTATATGTTCATTATGAAGGTCTTGTTTAGGCAATCACTTTATTGATATCTCACAAGTGCAGCATCCTTGCATGTCCAGAAGATACTCTCTAGTAACAGTCATTGTGGTCCTGTGGCTCTTACAGTCTTTCATCCCCTTGTTATGATGTTCCTTGAGTTCTAAGTATAGGTGCTATACTACCAGGGCTGGCACTACATGGTCACTTGTTCTCTAAATTTTGCTCTAACATGAATCTCTTTAGTAACATGAATCCGTTGTGCAGATGAGCTTGTTTGATTAGGTGAGAATTACACTTAGTTGCATGTATTATGATGTGCTGGCTAGTTTGATGACAAATTAAAACAATCTAGATTCATCAGAGAGGAGAAAGCCTCAGTTGAGAAAATGCTTCCATAAGATTGGGCTGTAGGCAAACCTAGAGAGCATTTTCTTAATTGGTTGTTGCTATGAGAGCATCCAGTCCATTGTGAATGGTACCACCCTGGGCTGGTAGCCATGGGTTCTGCAGGAAAGCAGCCTGGGTAATTCATTAGGAGCAAGCCAGTAAGCAGCAATCTTCCATGCCTTCTGACTCCATGGAGCTTCTGACTCCAGGTTCTTGCCCTGTTTGAATTTCTGCCCTGAATTCCTTCAGTAATTGACTAACATAAGGAAGTATAAGCCAAATAAGCCCTTTCTGATGGAGGAGGGTCATCTTTCTATCTGTTGTTTCATTGGTTAAGTAATAAAGAAACTGCTTGGTCTCTGATAGTACAGAAACTTAGGTAGGCAGAGTAGACAGAACAGAATGCTGGGAGAAAGAAGCTGAGTAGAGGAGTCGCCATGATTCTCCCACTCCAGACAGACGCAGGTTAAGATCTTCCCCAGTAAGCCACCTTGTGGGCTACACAGATTATTAGAAATGGGTTAGATCAATATGTAAGAGCTAGCCAATAAGAGGCTGGAACTAATGGGCCAGACAGTGTTTAAAAGAATACAGTTTATGTGTAATTATTTCGGGTATAATGCTAGCTGTGCAGGCGGCTGGGAGCTCAGGTGCCAGGAACGTAGCTCCCTATTACAACACCTTTCCATCCCAACTTGATTTCATCCATAGTATTTAATCACAGTAATTACAACCCTAGCTAAGACAAAAGATAAAAACTAAGATTACTGTTAGAAATTGTATTGGTTTAGAAAAATTACAGTAGTAAGTTGTCTTCTAGAATCTACAAATTCTCCAGCCATGGGTGCACAGCTAGATTTATAGAACCATGAAATATCTCCCATTGAGAAGGTTTTAACTCCAATAACACAGCTCTTGGTTACCTCCAAGATACAAGTGCTACTATTGCACAGTTGGTGATATCTTGCCAGGCCAATTGTTATCACTATTCACAGATTTTATAGCTAGGTAGATTTTTTTTTCATCACACTTTTCTTTTGGCAGCTTATGTAGCAGCTTTTTATCCTGTTGAGTGTTAGCCCTCAGGGAGGAGGATTCCAGATCAATTCCAGCTCAGTCCCTCCAAGGTCTGTGTCCAATGTGTATGGAGTCTTCAGCAATGGGATCTTCTGTAATGTTCTGGGAGGCAACCCAGATATGTTTTAGAAATGACTTCCTAAATACATAGAGTTAAAAATATCTCATTGTTACATCTAAGTTCATGTATATGAAAATTTGACTTATGAATAAATGTATTTCATTAGGCATACTTAATAAAAATTAAGTAAAGCGAGCCTACTTAATTTTTTTGTATTTTTATAGTCTACTTTTTAAAGACTGCTTTACCTGTACTCCTGGCTGGCTAAAACTCTTTAGGTAGATTGGACTCATTTTGAGCACATGTAATCCTTTCATGTACACATCTTCAGTCCTGAGTTTGCATATTTGTGCCAACACACCTGATAACCCACTTACTTTTAATCTAATTAAATCAGTAGTAGGATATGTGATAAAAAAAATCTTATGAATTTAATATTTTTCTTCACAGTTAAGGTGCCATTAATCTGAATTATATAGTACCTCACATAATTACCTTATGTCCTGAATTACTAAATATTTTAAAACTTCTTTTTTCCTAAAAAACTATAGCATGCACCATATTTCAATTTTTAAAAAGCAAACTCAGTTATATTTAATCTAGTTTTATGACTGTCTTATTTTATATTTCTATGCATATGTAGTTCACAATGATTATATGTAAAATTCTAACATAGGAAATTGAAATCATTAGCCAAGTAGGGATTATAATTACACTCATTTTTGTCAAGTTTTCACCTTCTGATTTGTTTCTGTTTCTTTTTTCTGATTTTTGTGATCAATGGGAATTAACTCCAAGGCCTTGCCCGGTGCTAAGCAACTGTTCTCCTGCTGTGTTACCAGCCCCTACATATTTATTCTTAAATAGCCCACCTAGTTAAGTGTCTGGTTAAGAAAACTGTACTGAAAAGTACTTTGAACTAAAAAAGGTTGAGAGGGTCTTAGAGCAAGACACCATAACCTTTTGTGTGATGCTTGACTGTGAGCAAGTTATGTGACTTACTTTGTCTGAATACAGGTTAAAAACCTTCACCGCAGCATGTTGTACCCCATACCTGAAATAAGTAATCCCACACAAAACTCCTAAGAAAATGTGAACAAGAATGACCCAATGATAATCCAGTCTCCCAATCAATTTATTGCTGTTCTACCCTGCCGTTTCACACACCATTTATACATGACTTTGTGACTAATCCTCACTGGACTGCAGAATGCTAACACTCTTTCCTAAGGACCACTCCATCTTCATTCCTTAAGCACCCTCCCCATTTTATGTAACATGCTTTGCAGTTGCTATCCTGTGTTTAGTGTCCAGGGGAGCCATTGAAATGAATGAGGAAAAGACATTTTTGTTTTCATCACTTTGTGGGCTTTAATATTTTCATTTGTGCAGTGAAGAGGTTAGCACAGATGATACAAAAGAATCTTTTCAGAACATGCTCTTGGAATTACATAAGAAATTAACTAAATTAGGTTTCAGTAAAGGGCTCACTACATTCTAGATACTAGTTAGCTGACTTTCAAATCTTAGTGACTGAATAGGGCCTATAATACATACATAGATTGTTTTTTCCTGGTTTACTTGAAAAAGACAGCCCCCAAACAAAATGCTGTCACTGTATGTATTTCTGGAGTAACAAGAGACTTATCCAGAATCCTAGTGGAGTTGTTTCATGGACCCTTCCCCCAAGTCTCCCCCACCCCGCCGCCAAGGTTGCCAACTGAGACAGACAGCAATTGCCTCAGCTTGTGTTCTGCTGCATTTTCTGCTTCCATCAGCTCTATCTAAAGGCCATCTTGTTATCTTTTTTATCTAGCAACCCAAGATGGTCTCTTAGGAGTCAAAGATTTTGTATTTCCAGGAGATCAGTATTGTCTTCCTTCCTGTCTTTCTGCTATGATCAATAACATCCTAAGGGTTCCTTGAAAGAAAAATAATATAGCCATTTGGGTATGTTTGTTTTGTGTCTGCTCCACAAGCAGCCAGCACTGCCCCAGTCCTGTAGTGAGTTTTTAGAGTCCAAGACATGAAAAACAACCCATAAGAATTTCTGAGACTCATAAAGTTTGTAAACTAATGATCTAGATCTCCCATTTTCTTTGGAAAAGTGGCAACCCAATATTGCATAGCACCAAAGGGAATTTTTAAGACACAAGAATTTGCTTTTATTTAGGCTCTCACTCTTTGAAGTGTTATACAACTTGTCACTTTCCAGTAAAGAAAAAATGCAGAACTCAAAAAGGCATGTGTATATTGGAAGAAACAGCCTCAGAGAAGCAAGATCCAGACAGTTTGATCCATTGGAGGAATAGAATGGTGGGGCCAAGAGGCAATGGCAGACAAGTTCTAAGAGAGAGAGATCATGAGTGAATGAAGATCAGGCCAAGAAGACAAAAGAGAAATAACTCATCAGGGAGCCTTTTAATATCCTTTTCTATGCAATATGGTGGAAAAAACACAAAAACAGTGGAGCTCAAGAGACGATTTAGATTGGGAAGTCTATGAAAAAAATAAAGAAGCTCCAAGTAGAGCTAGGCTCTGGGGCAGCCTGCAAAATAAACTCTGGCTTGCTCCTGGTATCTACTTTGCAGCTTTGGTATTTAAATTATCGAATATTATCCATTGGGTGATACTATTATATATGGTGGACAAATATTCAGAACTATCTATATTAATTAATAAGCTGACAAAAAGATTTTAATAGAAATGTAGACTATTTTTTTTAATGGAAATTAAAATCTTTGAAAAACTTTGAAAATCACTGAGTGGAGTTCTAGGACAGGTATGCCACATACTGGAAGCCATGTTCTCACAGAACATGAAGTCACATGCTCAGATGTATTGCTGACCACTTTCTGAAAGCTTTGCTTTGCTCAACTTTCACCAGTGTCTATGAAAATAGAAGCAAATGTCTCATTTGACACTATGCACTCAGTGCCTGGCTCACTGCTGAACACACAGTGGGTGCTCTAAAGAAAACATTTATTAAATAACAGATGAAGCTACGAAGTAGAGCAGAAATAATCTGAAAAAGATCTAGATAAATGTGTGTGAGTATGTCTGTGTGTTAAGTCTGTGTGTGCATGTGTGAGAAACGTAGCCATTAGCTGCCAAGGAGAGACCCTGGGAACTTGACAAAGACAGGAAAACTGAGGTTCTAGACATACGAGTATCCATTGTCAGAACCGAAAGAGGGTTACCAAATGTTAAATCTTCATTTCTACCTAACAGTGGTGCTGGAAAATAGCATGCTCACTATGTTGTAATCTTAAAAGGAAAAACAAACAATAAAAGCTGTGACTATTATTTCAGAACTCTTGTAAGACCCTTGGCATGAGTCATGAGCAATGCCACTTCTATGTTTGGCCTGGGCTTCTACAAATTTTCTTTGTAAGAAATGTTACTGAACTAGGTGCTGTGAAAGGTCTGTTTTTAATTTAAAGAAATAACAAGTATTTTGTTCAACTCCACGGTGGTCCTTGTTAAGCAAGTGCAAGTGTTAGATGCTCGTGAATGTTCTTTGTGAGTCTTGGTGCTGCCGTTTGTGACTGACTCCAACATTTATTTAGGAGAAAACCAGCAAAAAGAGCTTCACATTTTAGCAGCGACTTCATCAGCTCTTTCCATCAGTAAACTGGAATGGGAGCTGCGTCAGGGTTAATTCATCACGCCAATCCTATTTACATAGAAACTGAGTCAGGTGAAGAAATAATGGAAAATAAATAGTTCATCTTTTATGCCTATAATGTTTTATTTCCTAATATGGATTTTTGCTTTATTTTTCACTTATGCTCTTCTTTTTGTTTAGGTGGATTTTCTTTTGTAGACTAAAAAGAAAAAATTGAGATGAATAACTTTCTGAAAGATATTGGTTATTAATAGCAATTCTCATAAAAATTTATTCCTTAATGTAAGTGCCACCTTGCATTGACCACCATGATATATGACACAATTTCCTGATCTATTACTGGATTTAATAACCCATTTGATACAGCTATTTATTCCCCATTTCCCTCTTGGACCATCAGGGCCACCAACCTCTGTTCTTCTTCACCAGTTGCTCTTTATAGAAAATGATCTTGTTTCCTGGGTACTCCTCCATCATTACTTAAATGAATCAGGACTTGATTCATGAATACTGTCTCTAGAATGCTTTATTTTCTCTTTCTGTTTCATGGTTTCAAATACCCCTTGACTTTATATTTATGTTTCTGAAGGGTCGCATGAGTTCTAGATTCAAATATCTTTGATTCTTTGACATAGATCCTGGATAGTTAATACACACCTCAAAGTCAACTGGTCCAATGAAAACACTTGAGATTTCCCAGTCTTGTAACAACCATCTTACTCCCTTTGCTTAAATCCTTACTCTTCCATTTGCTAACAGTGAAATCTGAGAGGCATCTTGATTCCCCTCTTTCTCTCACATTCCTCAGCTTGTCAGCAAATTCTCTTGTTGCTGCACACTGATTCTCCACAGTGCTTTAGATCTTTATTTCAAGCTGCATCCTGCCAGGTCTCCATGTTGGTTCCTTTGCCCAGCCCTGGCTCCTTTGGCACAGAATGAATGACTGATAGTTTTCAAAACCACTGTCTGATGATGCTTTCCTCTGTTCAAAATCACAGCATCCAGTTTCATTGAGAAAGTCAAACCTCTTGTCAAAACCACCACCACCCTGGCCGCATAGCTTCTGCTTCTCTGCTATGTCTTCAACCCACATCTGCTCAAAGTGTCCTTCCTACTTCTTCTCCTGCTCCTATCTCTCAAGATCTTGTCCCTCTACTCCAAGAGGACATTTTCCCTTTCTAAAACACATCTAGGTGGACCTAGATTAACATGCCTTTCTACTGGATTGCCATGTGTCTCATGCTCTCATCTCCTCCTGGTCTCCTTTTAAATGTTGCCTTATCAAAGTGGTAACTGCTTATCCTTTTGAAAAATCACAGCCACTGCTTGTCAACCCAAAACTCAGGGAAATATCATGGAAAGGGAGAGAAAGACTATAAGGGCTAGATGTCTAGGAGGGACCAGAACAAACATTGTCTCAGAGACAGGACAGCTGTGGTTACCTGGAGAGTTGTAGAAAACCAAACAGCCAACATTCCTGGAGGGAAAGGCTTATGGGCACTCACAGCTCATTGATTAGTGACTGACAGTTCATGATGCTGGGAGAAGAAGAACTGATAACTTTATGGACATGACCTCTGGTACCCTGACCACTCTTTATTGGGTGGACCCACAAATCCAACTGTGTAGGCAATACAGGGTGGACTCAGTGGTTTATAAAAGAACTGGCTTTTTGGAACCCTTCCACTGTGGAGGGATACCTTGCTTAGTCTTGCTACAGGAGGTAGGAAGGATCTTGCCTCAACTTGATATGCCAGACTTTGTTGACTCCCCATAGGAAACCTTATTCTTTCTGAAGAGTGGAAGGCAGTTTGGGTGGGGGTAAAGAGAGGGGAGCAGTAGGAGGGGAGGTAAGGAAACTGTGGTTGGTATGTAAAATGAAAAAAAGCCTTAGAGCAGGGAAGTACATATCCTATTTAAGGGAGCCATCTTTGGGTTGTCAAGAGACTTGACTCTAGAAGGGCTCCCAGGTGTCCAGGGAGATGTCCCCAGTTAGTTCCTTGGGCATCTGAAGAGAGGGAATCTGAAATTGCCCTATCCTATAGCCATATTGATGAATATCTTGCATATCACCATAGAACCTTCATCTGGTGATGGGTGGAGATAGAGACAGAGATCCACATTGGAGCAC
>NW_026067944.1:21820615-21854990 GCF_014885135.2 Alexandromys fortis | reverse complement strand
TTTTCAATTAAATAAATAATAAAAAAACAAAAAAATTTAAAAAAAAGCAAAAGACACAAATTTGGGAGAGAGTAAGGAGTAGGGAATGGTCTGGGATGAGTTAGAGAAAGGAGTAGGGACTAAATATAATTAAAATAAATATATCTTATGTATGTATATACAAAATAAACTCCCAATAAATTAATGAGAATATTGTACTAAAAGAATAGCAAAACTCATTAGGCAATAAAAATAGTGAATAAAGAAAACTTAATAGATAAGATCAAGAGATAATTTTTTTTATTTTATTTTTCGAGACAGGGTTTCTCCGTAGCTTTTTGTTCCTGTCCTGGAACTAGGTCTTGTAGACCAGGCTGGCCTCGAACTCACAGGGATCTGCCTGCCTCTGCCTCCCTAGTGCTGGGATTAAAGGCGTGTGCCACCACAGCCCGGCCAAGAGATAATTTTTAATTCTTTGTTTGTTATTCAAGTCTCAATGTTAAAACATAACCCAAGACCCCCTAGCTCTGAAAACTTAGACGGGAGCTAGACTATAGCTCAGGAGAAGCGTGCTGGTCTAGTATGTAAAAGTCAAAGTTCATTTTCTGGCTCTATGAGAGAAAAATTTCTAATAAGTTGAGTTATAAAGGCCATAGAAAGTATATATTTATTTTAATTCTTTTAACTTATTTAAGAGATGAGTTTCAAAATTCTAAATGGGCTATTAATTAGCCAGACCCTGTTGGTACTTAATAACTCATGTAGCAAATAATTGGTGACTTTACAAAAATAATTAACAGTCATTCTCAGAGCAGTGTTCAAACTTTGGTTCTCTCTCATACTAGTCAGTTAATGCTTCTGGCAAGTTTCCTATGAATTCCTTAGGGCCTCACTTTTCCAATGTGTTAAAACAGATGAGAATACCAATCTTAGCTGTAAGGATAAATCATATTCATTTAAAGTTGGGTCAAAACTGATGGCATTAGCAGCAGCAGAAATAATTTCTCCCCAAGCCACAGAATGTAAGTGCTCCTTCATCACAAGAGTTTTCAACAGGACATTTAGAAGGCTTCCCAGGAGCTCTTTCTAGACTAAGATCTAGAATAAACAGAGATGGCAGGAACAGTCTGGTACCAAGACCAGTGGAGTTATGGAAGTATTCTAAAGATGGTAGCCTAGAGTCTTACTCTAGCTCAGAAGAAGCTAAAAACTACTTTGAAGACCAGCTTACTACCACTGTCATTCTAGAAGCAACTGGGATGCATCTGGAAGTCTTTTACTATAGAGTGGACACAGATTTGAGAAGAACCAGGAATCACTGTCCTTTGATACTTCCCAGGAGCCCAAACCATCCTTACTTAATACTTGTTGACCGCTTTGTCCTACATACACAGAGTTGTCATGAAATTCTCCCTTCCAACATACAGGAGACAATAAAAGGGTTTAAAGACATATTGTGATGTGATATGTTTTAAATAAAGAAGAGAAACTTTTTATAATCTTCACTCTCTTCACCATTTTTCCTTGGGGAAGTGTGCCAGCCTTAGTCAAGAGTGTTGATCTGTTCTCAGAGAAAAGCCAGAAGAGCTTCGGGCAGCCTTATAAAACACTGACTGTTCAGGGAAAGAGGGCAAAGACCTAGGTGTGTATGATTTGATTTCATTTTAGATGGGGCTTGAGTGTAGGTGGAGAACCAGTAATTGGACACAGCTTAAAGCACTGTTTCATTGAGTATAAATAACTCTGGCATGAGCCATGCAAACAGCCTGGAAGGGCTTTACCACTGCTCCCTGCCATCCTGAAGCCAAATTGCCTTTTTTAGATGAAAAAGAAATACAAATTTGATTATAGAATTAAGACTTATGCAGTAAGGTTTCATCCAGCCATTCTACCTCCCTGAGCCAGTCATCAGAGAGCCAAGCATGTTCTGCCTCCAAGGTGGTACATAATAGTGTTTGGGGCTACACAGGACTGACCAGGACCATCCTTTCCAGACCAAACTTTACCTGGCCAAAATCTTACAAGAACAATTTTTTTAAAACCGAAGGTCACTGGCAGGACCTTAGGAAATGAGATTCCCAAGGCTTGGAATGGTTGTCCAACAGAAGAGATTTCACACCAGGAAGAAGTACTCCTTGTCTGGCTAGTGGACTATGGAAGGGGAACACAGCCCAGGAATGCTCAGCTCTTTTTTTTACAGTCCTTTATGTGGTTTGAGTTAGGTGAAAGACTTTTATTGTCTCTCATCACTTAGTATTAAATAAATTTCAACATAAATTTCATTTATTTATTTGTTTTTTGCTCCAAAGAAGTCTTGTATGTTTGCTGGAACTGTATACCAAAAGCAAATGAAAGAAGCACGTATGGAAAATTCATTGCAAGGCTTTGGTTAGGAAGGTAGCAGAGGCCTCTCTCCCTAATGGGCAGCATAAGTGTTTGTTTGCTTGGTCATACTACTGCCTGACAGCAGCCCTGTTTTCAATTAAGTATAGAGTTGCTAGCCAGACGGCCAGAACTTTATGAATTGGGCATTCATCATCTGGTTTTCTGTAGCTGTTACATTTCCTATAAACACAGTGGACATACTTAGTACTCCACATTTCTACCATGGAATCGATGGCCTAGTAGCTAGATTAAATCAATGTACATAAAATCTAGTTTCCTGAATGTGCTGATCAACAAAAGGAAAAAAGGACACATCTTCCCCATTCAGAGGTGTCAAGGATGCTCATGCTCCTGGCACTGGGATCAAGCCAAGGGTTGAACAGTAAGGCATACGTTCTGTTTGGAAGAGTTTAGAGTTTGATATGGGATGATGGTAAGTGGGTGAGGGGAGGTAGAGAAGGGATAGTCTTCTAAAACTCTAATGTGACAAAGGAGGACCAGATAGTGAATGTTCATAGCGAACTGGGCTTAAATGGTTCCTGTGAATACTGGAAGTATGCACAAGCTCAGAAAACTCTCCCCATCTCTCTTCCACATCAAATTCTGTATTGAAGTTGGCAAAAACAGGGCCAAGAAATGCATCACACTGATTGTGCCTAGAGGACTGTTGTGGCTCCCAGACAAAGGAGTTCTGGATATTACCATTCTTTATAATTCCTATCCACTAAAGCTTGCAAAATGCTAAAACAATTTTTCTTTAATGAGAAATATTTTTAAAATATTTAGTAAACCAATCTTTAATGTGAAATGCTCTGTGTCATAAACTGCAAAGTTCAAAATAAACTGATATAGTTTCTAACTGTGTATTCATTGTATGCTCCAATAATAGGGTCATGCTCACTGTTCAGTGATGAATGGATGTATTTAACACAACGTTTGAAGACTAAAGAAAAGCCGATAATTCAGTTGACACACATATGTGAGATTAGGATCCATAGACTTCTTGATTTATCATGGCCTACCTCCTAGATCCACAGAACACACGCAACGTGCGTTTGAAGAAATTATTTTAAGATGGAGATTCAAAGTGTAAATGTAACTAAAAAGATCAATATATAAATGAAATTTACAAGGCTTTCAGCATTCAGTGTCATCATTTAATAATTTAGTGTGTTATTACTGTAGTAAAGTGAAGAAGCTTAATTGAATATAACACACCAGACCATTGTGCTGTCATCTGGATCAGTGGTACAGCAGTCTTTTCACATGATCTAAGAAAATTTAGATACACACAACTAATACATTCAATTTAAGCAAGCTTTTTATTGCCTCCTATTTGTGTACTCAGTTGGTAGTTATACCAATAATGAAAGAGGGAAAGAAGCTAGGCACAGTGTAGAGTATTCCCTCTGATTCGGAAATACTCCAAGTGACACAGCCCAGCGAATTTCAGTACCAGAAGTGGTAATACCTACTCTATAAAGAAAATGGTCTATATTACTAAGCCTGTTCTTCATTTAGATAGTCTTTAGAAGTTAGATTTTATGGAGATGAGCCATGTGGTGCCCCAAGAAGCACATGTGACTTGCCAAAAATAATCTATTTTCAATTTAGTGTTAGCCAATTCACCAGTTTTTAGCAGTATGAAAATGCATTTGTTTTTATTTCTATTAAAAGTCTCCTAAAGCTTAGTATTTTAGTACAGTACACAATTGTTGTATCGCAGTTACTGTGAGCCAGGACTCTAGGCGTTGTTGAACTGGATGACTGTGGCTCAAGGCAGGCAGCCAGGCTCTCAAGGCTACAGTTGAGGTTTTGGCAAGAGCTGCTGTCATTTCATGGTTCCACTAAGGGAGGATTGCTCACAGGGCTGCTGGAAGTCCCTGGGCTCTCCTCACTGAATGTCAGGTGGAGATGTAAGTCCCTTGTCTCCTGGACTTTTACATCAATCAGCTTGTCGCAATGCAGCTGGTACCTCTGAGAGAGTTGGCCAAAGAGGTGCAAGCCCCAGCTGAAATCAAAGTTTGTAACACATTCTTTCACCATTTGTGATGTTTATTACAAGTAGCTACATCATGCTATAGAGAGATTTTACAGCCACAAATGTTGTGAATGAAGATTTGAAGGGTTATTTCAGAATCTGTGTGCTATAAAGAGATTAAAGGAAGACATGAATAGTCCCATGGCTTATTATATGAACACATGAGTAGGCTCTATGAATCCCTCTGCAACACTCTACTGGTAGACAGATTGTGCCTCCAGGCACATGTGAGCCCTTGGCACATGGAGTACCCAGAGGAAGAAACAAGTCTATCTGGAACATTAAATGTGGGAAAATGGGACTTTCTAGGCTGACTTCACACACACACACACACACACACACACACACACACACACACACACACACAAAATCATGCACATACACCCAACAAATCACCCTTATAAATGTGAACATGAACAAACAAGAAAATTTTTTCTAGTCTTGCGTTTCATACCATTCTCCTTTTATAAAACTGCTGAAAAATGTGCCCCTTCAAGAAAAAGAAACTTAACTTTCCAAGAAAATCTTGGCCTCTCTGTGCTTCTATCTGACACCTAAACATGAAGCAATTGTAAGTCGTTACCTCTAATTTCCACTTTAATGCACATAGGCGGGAGTAAGGAGCAAAGCTGTCCTTCTATTTTATCATATTTCCTCACTCATTCCCTGCCATTAACCCTCCTCATGCGTTGCTCTCGTCACCCCAGGAAAGTTCAAAGAAGTTGAGTTTTTATTGTCCCATCTGAAGTGGTGTTCTGAATGTGACCTTATCATCTGAACAAGTTTCTTTTCAATGGTAACTGATTTTATTAATAAGTAATAAATTCCTCAGTGAAAACTTGACACCTGTGAAGTTCCAACTTTCAAATTCTTACCCAAAGCCATGCAGCAAATGTAATTTTAGATCCTTAAACAATAGTAATGGATACTTTCTCACCTGCCTCTAACCCAAACAGACTTTAAAACATTTGCATCAGTTTTTTTCCAAAGGAAAGAAAATTTTGGGCATAATCCACATTACGCCATTTCTGCCAAAATGTTATATTTCCACAACTTTTTTAAAAATGAAAATGAGGTCTGGATGGTCTAGTAGTCTGTACCTCTAATTTTTTTTTTATTCCAAACTTAACGGTTTTGCTCTAGTTTGACAAAGACATTAATTATCACACAGTCACATTAAACTCAAGATACTCCAAAATGAGCCCACTCCCTCCTAAATGCCACTCCAAGAGCGGAGCACATCATAAGAAATTATTTAATAATCATAACTCTTTGAATTTGCTCAATTTAAGTCTTAAAGAATTCAGAATTCAAAAGTACTGTGCAGTGTATAGAGAACTCCAGATTTCTCTTTTCTGGTCCCTCATTCTTTTGATTAACATGTTATTGTTAATGACATTTTAAAACTCTCATCCATTGTTGCTCAAATCATCAAAATCCAGTCGAACTCCTCTGCTTCCCTGTAGTCAGGCACCTGCCTGGAGACTCTGTCTGCTGACCTACACCTGGAAGCGGCTGTCATTCTGTCTGTCACCACATTTGAATTGACATTATTTACACAGTACTATTGAAGTGGCCCCTAATTAACCTAATTGCCTTGACCTGTGACCTTCACCAGTTCCAGGCTACTCTAAATGGCAGTTAGACTGATATTTCCCTTAAACGTAATGTTGTTCATGTCTCAGATGAGTTCTAAAACCTTGATTTATCTTCTACCTATCAAATAAAAAGCATATTCTCCACATCCTGTTACCCAAGGCTCAGAAAATCTAACTCAACAAGGAATATTATGTCTCTTTTCTTACAATTTAGAAGCATTTTCTCTCACTAATCTGATATGCTCTACAGATAACTACCCACCCTCATTTATATGCTCATGTTATTTCTTTTGCCTGGAATGACACAATTCCAATGTGGCAAGATGCTGACCAACTTGGAACCCCAGTTGACTACTAAGTCTTTCTTCATACTTGCAACAATTCACCCAACCAATATGAGCATTACTTCAGATAGAAAACAACTGTTGCTGTTTCCCGCTTTTTGGGGCCCTAAGCATATTCTGTTTATTTTTATAGATATGTAGCTACTGATTTGCTTTTGTGCTTTTTTGAAAGTTCATAAAGACTGTGGCCTTTGTGTTCTCTACTCTTAGCTAACGTGATTCTTATTCCCAGTGGGATTGAATGTAGCTTCATAGAATCAATAAATTTACCTTACCTGTGTAATAAACTCTAAAATTTTGAGGACAAATGACAGTCAACTTCACTTTACCCCATTAATCTCCAGAGTACCAGGCAATTCAAAACCCTTCTTCAAAGACCTTTTGTTTAGGTAAGTGATGCTTTGGATAGCGCTATCTTGTTCTTGATCTCACTTGTGATAAGGTATTGAGATTAAGGTTTCCAGATAGCTTGGCAAGCCTTATGACATGTTAAAACTAGCATAATATATACTTCTTGATGTTATGATGTAGGTCTTTATCAAGGCATCACTGGAAAGGAAAAGCAACAATCTGCTTATGTTCCCTTGGGTTTTGGTTTTGGTTTTACCATCAAGTAGTCAGTGTATTCCTTCTACATGTAGTAATCAACTTCCTTCCACAATATTTCCCCAGACAATTAATCAATAGGAAAGCCATTCCTGTATCCAAGTCTACCTTCAACCCTCCACCCTATCAGTATCATCAAATCAATGTTAGCTCTGTTTTGTGCAATCCAATTGTTTCCTTCCACTACACCCTTGTAAAAGTACAACTTCCAACCATCAACATTTTTCATCTTGAATTTTTTCTTTAGCTTACAAAGAATCATTTTTTTATCATTTTTCCCAAGTCTCATAAAATCCTAAAGATGAAACAATAGAAACTATCACATACATTTATTTTTACAGATAAAAATATGCTAAATATTCTTGTCAGAGGCCAAAAATTATATCTTGTCAATAACATCTTGTGGGAAGAGCACCCTGCCAAACCACAGGCAAGTTTCCCCCCTAGGCTTCACCTCATTGCATTTGGATTTATTCAAAGTAGAATAATTGAGGTTAAACTGCCCAGAATGCTACTTAACCCAGTGGGAAGAAAAGAAAATGCATCATGTTAGCACAATCACCTCAATTCAAACATGGCCATTACTTCTATCTTAGTGGTCTATTATGTCATTGGTCACAATGTGATAGTCAGTTCATTTTGTTAGTATGGAAAAGGGAAGTGTTATTGGAAAATATCCCAATGTGATTATTTGTTTTAGGAATACACAGCTAACTTTGGCAGAGTCTTTGAGACTGTTAAACTATTTCTTTCACCTTTAAAGTAACACTATATTGGGTATATTGGATTGCCTGCATATAATGACTGCTGCAAATGGTTCACTTTCAGGAATACTATAATGTTGTCACTCCCTATAGCGAATTGTCACACTACTGCATTACTATGAGGTCCAAGGCTCCTCAATGTAAATGTTCTTAACTCTAACCTTAATAGGAAAACCTTCCAATATTCTTTGATAGATATTTTTATTCTCAAATGTTCATTTTTCTGTCTGCTCACCTAGCTGGAGTGCTCACTTCCAGAAAGAAGATGGAATATTGGCAGATAATTTTCCACTTCCCTATTATCAGCTAAAACTCTTGACGTGGCTCAAAATTGCAACTGTTTTTTCGAGCTGCATCTTGAGGTAGAAAGAAAATGGAGTTGAGCCTCCAAGTTACCCACAATACATATGATCGAGAACAGGAAGTAAATCTCCATGTGCTTGTTTACTATAGTTTAGAGATGCTGTTTTAGAAAAGACCTAGGAATGGTATTGGGGAAATAATGAGTTGTCCCAAAGTAGTAATGACAACGGTGAGAAGACATGTCAGGACCAACCATTAATATCCCAGGATGTAATGGATGGTGTATAGCATGTGATCAACCAATAAAAATACTCAAGGTTCAGTAAGAAAGAGTTGGGTCACATTTTATCTTAGTCGTATCCATCCCCTCTCCGTGGTAGCTCAGAGACAGTCTTGGTGACAGCAAGCAACATTTCTTGCTCAGGTTCCTAGTACCAGAGGCTACAGAACAGCATATATTTTTGTAGAATTGTAGTTCTTTATGTTGACTGTATGATTTCTGAGTGATAGACCTATCCAAAGGATTTGCTTTTTTCTTGACTAATTAAGAACAATACAAGGCTGAGAAGGCTCTATAGAAGGCATTGGCCAAAGCCATTTAAGGCAAATCTATTAGTAGCTGCTGCTGGGATACAAGATGGCAGAGAAATAATAAGCGAACTAAAACTTGGCAGAAAAGGGCTAAGCAGTGAGGTAATTTGTGGAAGAAAAAAACAGTAAAGAAATCATAAACAAATGGAGAGGCATATATGTTCATCAAAAGACTCAATATTATGAAGGGGTCATAAGTTTCCAAACTGATCTATAGACTTCATGCAATTTCCATAAAAAATCCAGTTAACATTTTGCTGAGTTAGATAATGGATTGTAAAATCTGTACTGTATCAAAATAATTCACAAATAGCAAAAGTAATTTTATACTGGGACAAACTTGGAGGAGTCACTTCCTGATTTCAAGACTTAATAGTGAGGCACAGCAATGTAAAGACTGGGTTACTGGCATAAGCAGAGGTGCATAAAGCTATGAAATGAACCCATGAGGCCAGAAGTAAAATCATACCTTTCTAGTCGTTAATTTTTGGCCAAGGCCATTCAACAAGGGAAATAATAGTGTTTTTCATTCAACTAATGTAGTAAATGGAGTTATTACTTGCACAAGAATGATCTTAGATTCTTAGCTCAAATGATATACAGAAATTAACTCAAAATAAGTCAAAGACTTAAATGCATAAGAGCCAAAACACACACATTTTAGAAGGAGAGATTGGAGGAAGTCTTCCTGACATTGGATTTAGCCATGCACAGTTTTGTTCTCTAAAGCATCCATTACTAAAAGGTAGATAAACTGAACTTGCGCAAAGTTAGAAGCTTATACATTGGAATACACTATCACTAGCAATAGAGTGCAAAGGCAACCCACATAATTATAGAAATATGTAAGGTCACATATCTAATAAGGTCTATTTTTCAGAATATATTAATATTCTTTTGACTCCACAGTGAAAAGACCAACAGTCCAATAAAAATTGTGCACAAGACTTAAATGATATTTTTTCTAAAAGGTGTTCAAGTGTCTAATAAGCGTAGCTGTGCCTCAGTAGTAAGTTTTGAAATCAGGAGGCAAGATCATGACATTTACTTTTTGTGTGTGCTTATATATATTTGAAATGCTGTCATGTCTTCTTGGTATTGACCATGCAGCAGCTGGCAGTTGACGAAAACATAGAGAATTGGAATGTGAGTTCTTATAACCAAATTGAGCAGAAGATTTCAAGAGTATCCTTACAGGGTACTCCTTTATCTTTCCTCAATATTCTACATCTTGAATGCATTAGGTTTTTTTTTACAAGTATGAATGCCACAAAAGCAAAAGCAACCAAATCCTCCTATATTATTCTAGAAAATTCTTTTATCTACAGCATACAATTACAGCAATAAAATAAAAGAAGATAAAATAAAATCATAGTTTTCATATTTTATTGATTATATGAACACTCTAATTAATCTCATTTGCAACTTTTCCCTGCTAAATAAAACTATAAAATTGTGCTCATTTGCATCCATAGATTATTATCAGCAAATTTCCCTGTATATCACTTGTTTCTCCTCTCTGTTCATAAATTCTCTGGACTGAAGTTGAAAGTGTACAGGGTTAATTTGTTCCATTCTGTGCAGGTACTCCACTTTGAGAAAAGGTTTATTTTTTTAATTCCAAACAGCTCTGTGTGATTGTTGTTAAGAGAAAGGGGGGTTTCTTGTAGCAATAAAAACAGAATAACTTTTTTCAGAAATATAAATTTGATCATGTAGCAATCAGGTATCAATGTGCTATCAAAAAGAAGTCTGCTCCTTTGGAACCAGTTCATTGAAAAGGTAGTTTTCTTTGAAGTCAATGAAAATATTGGAACTGGCCTGCTTTTTATTGGTGGGTAATTTGTTTGTGATTAAAAACCAGTGACAGACAGTCAAACTTATATAATCTGAAAGTTCCTTTACACCAGAATGCTGCTTTTAATGATCCGTAAAGGTATTTTTATTCTGCTTCTTTGCCTCCAGGGCACATTTATTAAAATCTATAACCCGTTCCATTCGGAACCCTTGGCAGGACACTGTCTTGTCATAGCTCCTTAAGTAGTGAGGCCTGATGTCAGCATGATTCCGAATGTAAAATTACTCACACAAATGTGATGGATTATTCTAGCTTTGATGACGCGTTTGTTAAAACTCTCTTGTCCTTTTAAAAATGCACATAAGTAATGTGCTCAAGAAATTGTAATTGTAAATGAAAACGCATAACATGAGATAACTTACTCTATCCCTAGCAGAAGTGAAGTTTGTAGAATTCTCTGAATATCAACTTCTCATATGCGAACTGGACATAACCATGCTTGCTCCCCGGAGTGCTAAAAGCCTGTTTAGCAAAGCCTGGCACATGCAAGGCTCTCCAAGCCTGGTAGTAATTAGTATTCCAACCCTTGCCAATTTTGTCTTTCTTTATGCCTTGCCAATGCGTACAAAGATATTGCCAACTTTTCCCATGCAGCTTCTTCATGAAGCAAGCCGTCAATCTCGTCAATCTCCTAGGAGAGACACGAATGCAATGGGTCAAGTCAGCACAAGCCGTCAATCTCTTCAGTCTCCTAGGAGAGTCACGGATGCAATGGGTCAAGTCAGCACATTTGTTAGGATTGGACACCTGCAACTTCATGGTACTGCCTGTGAATAAAACACTTTCAACGTGGTCAAAAGGGAAAGTGAGTTTCAAGGGGCCTCTACAGTTCTCCAGTTGGCTAGCCACCAGCCTTTCTTACCTGCTAGGGGACTAAAAAGGAAGAGAGGTAAAATTCTTTAAGGTCAAGAGGGCTCGAGTCCAAGGGGAAAGAGAAAAGTGCGTTGCTTTCTCTATTTTCTTATTACTCAGAGAGACAGCTTATGAAGAGCAGCTTTGTTTCTCGCTCAGAGCGTGCAGGCTAATGCACTACCTGGCTCCAACCCTGTGACTTTGTTTTGCTCATAGGAGCCCTGAGGAAAAGCAGGACTGGTCTCTGTGTGGATGCGCCTTCCCGCTCAAAGCAAGTTAAGAGCAGTGAAATAAATCTACCACATAGGAAATCTAGGAAGCCAATTCACCTCTGGACTTAAATCCATTGGCTCGTTTGAGGAGTGGAGAAAATGAATATGTGTGTATGTGATTGCATAGAAACTGTACAATGGGAGGCTTATTTGAATACACGATTATTTATTACTCCAGAGAGTATTTATAATAAACATAAAGCAAAAAAATACCTAACTGTAGAAAACAACACCTAACAATAAGTGCAAGCCTTGATTCCCCAAGGCTGACAACTTACAAAGGGACTTTCTAAAAAAAGGAATCAGGGAGGAATTGATAGCCAAATGTTTTCTGTCTTGGATGATGGGTCTCTGAGTCCTGATCAGTGTCACTCAGAAACCTCCCAATTGGGCTTGATTCTTACCTCTGAGAAGAGTCGTGAATGAAGGAGAAAAAGAAATGAGGGAAGAAAAGAATTTTTTTCATGTCAGCAGCTTCAGGAAATAAATTCAACATTCATTCTTGAGAAGAGTTCTTACCTAAGTCCAGAAGAAAATATGCATCACTGACCAAAAACATGCAGAAAGCTATCCGTAAATCCCATAATTCGAAAGGATTTCCTCAAATACTAGGGGCAAACTAAGAATATTCCTATATCTTTCAATATTGGGCTGGGGTTCTAACCAGTACAACAAACTAAAAAAAAAGTGTGATATGAATACATATTCCTATTGCATTGGAATGTTTATTATAACCATTATTGACAGTTTATATAGAGAGCGCCTATGGACAAGTTACTAGTATTAATAAGACAATTCTTCACAATAATGAGAAAACCTAGACAGCACTGTAAGTTCATGTGTTCCACATACATGGAGTGAAATAGGCACAGGCTGAAATACTCTTAAAAGTGTAATCTGTATTGAGCCCGTGCAGGTTTTTTTCTAGTCATTATTCCCTACATATCAGAGAGTTACAACCCTTTACACTGTGTTAAGTGACATAAGCAATGCAGAGATGATTCAGAGGACATGTGAGGATATACACAACTTATATGAAAACACTCTACCCATTATATAATTGACCCAAGCACTGCAGATTGGTATCATCAGGTTTACCAGCAGCCCCCAGATAGTAAATTCTGTATACAAGAGTAAGAGGCATTCTTAAACTTTGACAACTATGCTATCAGTTTAAGAGTATTATTTGATAAATATATAATATACTTATGCATTATTTAGTTCTGCATTCTTCACATATGTGGCTTCTCATACGCCATAAGTCCACAGACTGTAATCCCTTTGTCCTCAAATGTGTGCCAGATTGTAAATTCAGTATACTGGAGAGGAGAGAATGAAAGTGGTGCTATGTGATTTTGCAGCCAGCTGTAAAGAGGATAGTGTGTGTCCTATGCTTTTTCTCATACATTGTTTGCTACTGGGAGGCCAACCACTATGCTGTACAAGCTCTTTAACACCTTTCGCGGAGTCCCACACAGAGAAGCCAAGGCCTCTGATTGCCAACCAGCACCAGTCAGCCAGCAGTGGATGAACTAGTGTGGCCCCCACAACAAGACTGCAACACTGTCACCAACCTATAGTCAAAGGTTTTAGCAAAACCTCTTCCATGTTCTTACCCAGAGAAACAGTGAGAGATCATGAATATTGTTACTTGGAGCCCCTCAGTTTTGTAATAAAGCAACAGATTGTAGACACTGTGTTATTCTCACATCTATCTTGGAGAGTAGATACTATTCCTATGGTCACTTTAAGGGTGAGTCAAGGAGAAGAAAGAAGTTAAGCAACACACTCAACAATGTCACACAGTAAGAGACTAAGCAACTTGCTCAGTCTCTTTTTGGAGACTGATGGAGACAGGATTCTCAAGAAGAACCAGTCAGTTTCATGCTGGTCCTTTCAACTGTACTACCTGACATTGCAGGACACTACATGGTATTTTACCCCTTGGGTATTTAGCATACTTTGTATTTTATTCAATCCCCCTTTTACAATAGATTCCTCTCTCTTGATGACTTTCAATCTCCAAAATCAGCAGAGATAAGCAAAATAGACCTTTTGAGCCAGCCACTTCTTTCAATGACCTCTCTTTCCGTTTGCTTGGACCTACCTCTATTGGGTCCCCTACTATCATCTTTATTGTAAATAACTTACTTTTCTTTAAAATCAAGAAAGAAATACTGGCTTGATGCAAAAATCCAAGTCATAAAGAAGGCATCTCAACGATGAACATTAAATTGAAATCATTACTGGTCATCAGTGGATGCTTCCCACATCAGTCAGACCTCTCATTGCCTGCAAACAAGCCCATGTGTCCCCGAGAGCTTCCCTCTGGGAAGCCAGCACCCAGACTCCATCGCACAGTTTGATTGATGCTGGTTGTTGACCAAAGGGCTTGTTGTCTCTGTGGGGTCCTCTCTCAAAGATGTCAACGAGCTTGTACAGCATAGTGGTTGGCCTCCCAATCTGAATGCTAGGAAGCACCTGACTTGAGCTAGCCCGTACACGGCTGGTTGCAGGATTATTGCTCTAAAACCTTCTGTTTGTTCCATCAGAGTCTGAAGTTCATATCCACAATTCTCAAGCAATCCACAAGTCATGAGTTTGACTTCTTTACTGCAGGGTAAAGGGTGATTGTTCGTCAGCTTTCCATCACTATAGCCAAATACCTGAAATAAAAATCAACTTATTCATGAGAAAGTTTTAGTTCACAAAGTTAGGATTTCAGTCTGTGTTTTGTAGATGGAAGTTTCTGTTCCTCCTGGCCCCACAACCATTCAGTCCCAAAGAAACACATAGAGGCGTATGTTAATCAAAAATTGTTTGGCCTATTAGCTCAGACTTATTATTAGCTACCTCTTACAACTTAAATTAAACCATAATTCTTATTTATGTTTAGTCACATGCCTCGGTATCTTTTATCAGTCAGGAATTCTCACCTTGCTTTTTCTGCATCTGGGTAGCAACTGCATCTCCACCTTTTGTCTTCCCAGAATTCTCAGTCTAGTCACCCTGCCTCTACTTTCTGACTAGCTACTGGCCAACCAGTGTTTTATTAAATTAATATGTGACAAATCTTTACAGTGTACAAGAGCATTATGCCACAGCACTGCTTGACTGGTCTTTGGATTTATAGCAAAGCATCATGCTACAACTGGAGTATAAGGGCAGAGTGAAAACTACTCATCTCACAAATGAGGAAGCAAAAGGAGAGAAAATGCCAGGATGCAACAGTCCTCTTCATTACTCAACCATCTCAAGATTTTAAAGTAGGCTCATGTCTAAAAGATTTCTCCACTTCAATAGTGCCTCTATTGGGGGGACTAAGCCTAGGAATATGTTGGGAGAACATTCAAGATACAGACTTCAGAAACAATGGCTTTCAATCTGCTTCTAGGCTGTCCTTGGACTTGAGGTACAACATCAGCTATTCTTTAAATATGCTGGCTTGACCTGCAGGTTTTAGAATTCCAGACCTTCATATGAGGACCAATTCCTTAAACATTTGTATCCCTTTTTGACTTTTTTCTCTTGCTGTTTTCCTTTCTCTTCTATGATTTTTTTGTAATAAAGTTGTGATACATAGTGATATTTACTAATACATTTGCACTGACAGAAAAATTAAAGAAATGGGCAATTTCCTAATGCATGCATTATTTCTATTTTATCTTCCAATTTGGGATACCTATCCTAAATCTACTGCCACATAGCTGCTTCTCAGAGGCATGCAGGCATAAGACTAAATGCTACCTTCAACCTTCCTTTGTCTCCCATAGTATATCAGTGTGGTTACTTGTAGGTAGGAAGAAAATAAGCTGTTTGAGCTGTGTCTTCTGTAATCTTTCTGAAGAACCTTGACTTTTGCAACTTAAAAGCCAATAGCTTGAATTTTAAATTCTGACTGTGTTGAAATATTTCTTTGTCATGATTAATATTTCTTGGCTTGTTTTACATGTTAAGAGCTGTGGAGACATAAATAAAATTATTACTGGGGACAACAGTCACAAAATCCCACATAGTTGCACTACCAAAACATCCCAACGGCAAGTATGGATACCAGAATTAGTGGGAATCATCCAATCTGCCTGCGTCACGTGTTACCACCTACTTCTTCCTATACATCCTTTTATAACATGCCTACATGTCAAATTTAGGATCTGTTATGTCACCATCTGCCAGATTTTCACATTGGTCAGAATAAAAAGTTAACAAACTACGTGACCCAATTTTTTTGATCTTGCTGAAAATATGAGAACAATATCCAGCAATAAAACCATCCAAGCAAACTTTCAGTTTCATAGATTGGACAGCATTTTAATACATATGGGGAAAGATATATATTCTCCTCTTCTGTTTTCTTGTGGAGATTTCTAGAGAAGACAGAAATTGAGAAGGTCACTTATTTCTCCCCTTTCTTTGAAATGCCAAGACTCCATACTTCACACCTGTTTCCTGGGACTCATGTGGGTATGACTGCTCTCGCTCTGTTTGTTTTGAAGGTGTGTGTATTTCCAGACGTTTTAAAATTCTGGGCTTATGTTTTAATAATTGCTTTTATTTTATGATTTCATAAATTTAGCTTACTACAAGTAATAGTTTATAAATATTATATGTAGCATTTTCTGCTAGAAAGCCTCATTAAGACTAGAAATTATGACACACTTAGAAGTCCAAAAAACTTCCTAATGATGTTAGTTCCTCCCCATATTTCCACTACTCACCTGTAATCTGGCAGCATTTTCACCCAAATCCATGATTATAAGGAAAAGGCATGTGCTTGTTCATCTGAAACCTCTCTATTCACTAGTAGGCTTCAATATTGTGGGATTACTGGAAGTTGGGATGTACTATACTGCCCTAGTAGAAATGAAAGGATTACAGGTAAGATATTTTGGGCTAAAGCAGTCTTCCTTGGAGATGTACGTGTTCTTACTTCTGTTGTAACTTGAGTGTGACATGAATTTTATCTCAGAACAGGCAGGTTGTGAATGGGGTGAAGAGCATGGGTCATGTTACAGATAACCTCTTCTAGATACTGTATTTGTATAGCAATCTTTAAAACCCAAATGCACCTACTGTTTGCAATTTTGTATATTTTGAAAGCTAATGCCATTATTTTGAGAAGTTTCACAGAGTGAATTCTTGAGAGAGTAATCACGGACTCTTGTCCTTCTCAGAATTTGAATGCCTCTCTTCTGAGATATTTCAATATTTAGGCTGAGAGTTAGCAATGCCTATGTTTCAATGAAAACTTGGTTTTAAAAAATTTGCCCGTGAACTTTGCCCACACTGTTTCTTTCCACAGCCCGGTGATAGTGGAGGAATTCTCATGAGCAACACAGAAATCTTATCTTACTCATCTGGATCTCATGTAATTCTACCCCCTTTACTGGCTTTTTCATTTCCATTCCTCTGGAAAGCACTTGAGACATTTATTTCCGCACTAAACTGATATGCCAAACATGAGGGTGGAGCTCATGGCTGTGACGTCCCATCTTTCATATGATTTCTGTTAGAAAGATACCCTCTTATCATTCAGGGGTACTTCCATATCTGTGTGCTTTTGCAGGCATTCAGAAGTTCAGGCAAAAATACCTAACAGCATACATCGTGGAGGACACTTTCTTCTCTCCTTGGTTACTACGTGATAACTACTTCTTTCTTTACCCTAACATTGTTCCAGTGTGAGGAGACGTTGTTGTAAGTCTCATAGTTGTAAATCTTCCTGAAGAGATAGGTATATTCCCTACAGCAGCAACATCCCATTCTATACTGTTCTTAAAAGTTTTGTTCTTTGTCAAATGCAGGGCACTTGCTTGTTGTAAAATTTTAAGTATTGTAACATTAAGTCTATTATACATCTCATACTAAAGATGTATAAAACTTTTTTACCTCTTTTATAGAAACAGTTACAAGTAGCTTTTAATAATTGTACTTCTTTATTTTCATATAAGTTCTTTTATTTGCTTTATCTAAAACAGTGAGTCTTTTGAAACTAATTTAGGTAATGACTCCCTTTAGAAAAAATTAAAGTATACTTTTTGAAAGGTTGGTAATATTTCATACTGTCCTTCCTTTCCTTCAATGATCCTTGTCTGCCATTTCTTTGGTGTTCATAGGACTTCTTAGGTTTAATTATTAACTGAGGTTCTGCTGTATTTAAGTATTGTATAAAATAAATGGTTCTCTACATCATGAGTAATCAGAACCAATCCTCCATAACATAAAAGGTTAAAAGTACATAGAATTAATCATTATATCTGGTGCCATGTCTGACTTACCTCAGCATTCAAGAGTATGAGGCAAGAGAACAAATCTCGATTTAGAGCCAAAATGGGCTACGTAATGAGTTTCAGCCATCTTGGACACAAGAGACCCCCGATCAACTCCAAACCCCCCTTTCAAAGACAGAAAGAAGATATAACAATATTACAGATTAAAGCTTGATGATGATTTAAAATAGCTGATGTGGCCTTGGGATTATTGCTTTAAATACAGACACATTTTAATGCAGACATGCATCTAAGTGAATTTTTTTTTCTTCTGGATCAAATTCTCTCAGGTTTCAGATTAGTGAGAGCACCTGACAAAAATTCTGTGTTCTCCACCAGCTTTCTTGTAAAGCTGATGAGAAATTTTGAAACTTTGATGAAATGTCTTTGGAAATGCCAGTGACATAGAGAATTTTTCAAGTTGAATGGAAGATGAGTCAAATTAAAAGCAAATAAAACATTGTCGCCAAGACCCCCACGCCAAACTACCCACTTCCATGTGGAGACAAGGAGCGGCACAGTGAATTTTAGTTTGTAAAATGGTAATTGAATTCACATTGTAGAACATCTCACTGGCTATGTACTTTCATGGAAAATATATTTGAAGGCAGCCACAAATATAGCAACCAAACATAGAGGGAAGTCTTAAATAAATACACACACACTTCTATACAAGTTCTGTTAAGAGGTTTAACTATGCTTTTGAATTGGATAATATCTAATTTTCATGAAACGTTGCTGATATTCTGAATTTGTGTCTCAATGTGCTGAACCATATCTATACAACTCACATTATTTTTTATCACTGGGAGAGCTGTGCAGTAATAGAAGTTCTGAGAATGTACCCTTTGCTTTGATGCAGGATAGAATTGCTTATGGAGTTTAGGAAAGGAATTGGGAATGCTTGCCTTTAGCCACAATTTGTTTCAAACTTATGCTTCTACTATAAGTAGATATAAAACTCATGAGTAGCATTGTGATCAATTATCTATGATACAAGCAACAGTCCAGTCTACAAGTGAGTCTTGAGATCACAGAGGAAATAGAACTGGATTTTGGCCCTGGAAACTCCAACAATGTTTACTGTATGCCTTTTCTTAAAGTGTTACAGATAGATAGAGGAACTGATGGTTCCCCTTGTCAACAAATAAGTTTTCTCCTTGTCAACAAATGATGTTACTGCCTGTTAAAAGGTTTAATTTTGACGGACAAGATGGTGCCCCCAGTTCAGGTCTCTCCGCTCATCAAGCTCGGCCGATACTCAGCCTTGGTCCTCGGCATGGCCTACGGTGCCAAGCGCTATAGTTACCTAAAGCCCCGGGCAGAGGAGGAGAGGAGGGTGGCAGCAGAGGAGAAGAAGAGACTAGATGAGCTGAAACGGATTGAAAGAGAACGGGCAGAAGCTCAAGACGACAGCATACTCAAGTGAAGCGCCAGTGAGCTTGCCTTTCTTAAGTCGCTGAGGATGAATAAAGCTTTGTCGTGCGAAAAAAAAAAAAAAGTTTAATTTTTTCAAGTAAAACAGCAAAAATCTATGCAGTTAAAGATTTACATTTGCACTATGCCTTGTGCACCTACATTCAACACAGACACACGCACACACACATAGACACTACACACCAAAAAAATCAGACTGACAAAAATAGCTCTATTTCTCCATGTTCTGCATGGCTACATAATTGTGTATGCATGTTAAATCTCACTGAAGTGAACACATAAATGGACATATTTTGCCTTACATAAATTATACAAGACAAAATTATGTAATTATGGCGAGCTTTTCAGGTAATGCAGTTATGCTGTGGTCTCCACTTTGGTTCTCATCCAAACCCTTCTTCTCTGTTATGATGCTGAACTTTTATTGGTGGACTTGCGTTGTCGCTGATTTGCCTTATCTTTGTTTCAAGCTAGCTCTGTTTCTTCTGGTTAAGGAACATCTCAACTACAGAGATTCCACTGACTCATAGCTATTTCAGCTAGTAACAGCCACAAAGAAAAATGTGGGAACATCGGGAGAACATTGAAATGCCTTTCCCTCATTCTGTCAAATACCTTTTTATTATGAGCATGGAATAAGAGAATCATTGCATATATTGCCAAGATTCCATTTTCAGCTTAATTTGAGGAAAAGTGTGATGGTTTCTAAGGAAAATAGACACTCTGGCAGCCATTATTTCTTGCTGTCTTTTGCTTTAGGTCACATAAAAATCACCTTGTGATTTATATTATTATGATAATAAACATTTTCCCTCAATCCAAATGAATGAATGCCATGAATACATTACTAAGAATAATTGTGCAGTCTCTCTGTTTTGAGACTCACATGGCTGGATGCAAGCTCCTTCAACTATTAAACTTATAAACGGTATAAAGAATATAATAGGGATATATATATATTCCTTTCTTCTAAACCTCAATATTTTTATACTAGAATTGGTAAGTTCTTTACTTGATCTGTTCTTTATTTCTCTTGCTGCTATTTTAAATAACCTTCTTACAGGCAGAACGTACTGGGGCTAGGAACAGCTGCTCTGCAGTCTCCAAATAAGAATGTCATGTTTAAAGACTCATGGTCTGTCAATTCCCAATCGTGCTTTCTCCAAACCAAATAATCCCAATTCCTTTAATCTTTAATCATGTTTCCAATTGCCTAGGCTTCTTCTTAAGCCCCCAAACTTGATATGAAATAGTTCTAACCATGTGTTTAGATCAGAGATTGCAATTCCCTTTGACTTTGATTAGAATCAGCTTCTCCAAGGAATACAAATACATTTCCCATGCCTCGTGACATAAGATAAATGTTTCTGAAAAGAACAGAGAGCTGCTCCATCACGCACCCAGCTGTTTTTTTTATTACCTAGAGTATAGCCAACAACAAATTAAATTAAGCATTGCCCACTATGTGTTATCTATGTGAGCATCATTTGGTGAGGTGAATTCACTATCTTTAATCCAAGATTTACTTTGCAAAACTGATGAGGCAAAGCTTTATTCTAGGAATATGTTTTTTCCTAGTGAATTTCATTCATATTCTTGGAAAAAATGAGAATTTTTAAGATAATTAAGATCACAGTGGTACTTTTCAATGTTTGCCTAAAACAAACCACGAGACGGTATTAGTGATAGGGTAAACATTGATTCGAAAGAAGTTGGTGCATGTTGTATGCACTTTGTTCTTCAACAGAAAAGTTCTCCAGGTTCTTTTGAATCATATAAAAAATCACATTGGGCTGAAAGTCAGCAACCTCAAGAAGGAAACTGTTGCTCAAAAGTCTGGATAAACTCAACTAACTTTTTAAACTTTTCTATCCAAACAAATTCTCCTATTTGGAAGGTTGGGGTTTTGTTTTGGGGTGTCTTTGTTTATTTGGTTCGTTGGCTTTTGGTGTATGTGTTTGTTCATTTTTTTACTTTTTCAATTCTAAAGCATGAATATTGAATTTTTAAAAAATTCTTTGCTATTATATTGAAATGTACTCACCTATAGATAACTATCATTCAATACTGAAGTTGATATTTTGATAATAATTGAAAGAAACAAAAAGTTTTGTAGGAAACTTTATATAAAGTTGCCAGTTACAGACAAATAGCTCTGCATAAACGGTATTATCCTGAAAATGCATAAACAAGTAGATAGTAAAAAGGCTGCATATCTAGAAAATAGAGAACAAAAAGTTTAAGCTAAAAATGGTTGTCTAAAATAGTTTGTGACTATTATATATAAAACCATTTTATAACTGAATTATTTAAATAAATAAGATATAATTGAAAATTATTATAATAATTACTTCAGATTAAAAGCAGTGCTGCTATTATAGACCATTCCTAATTATTATAATCACCTCTTAAACAACTACGACACCTAGGATTATTTAGATAGACTTGGTATTGTGAAGGTAAAGTCTTTGGCTGAGAAAATAGACCCTTTAGTTGTCTTCAGTGTCAGTGGTGATATTGTCTACAGTCCTGCACTTTATTTTATTGTTTTTCTTTCTTCTGTGACTTTTTTTCTAAGAATGTGTTTTGAAATATCTTTCCCTGGCTTGTTGTATTGGGGTATTCTGCTGTCTCTCTTCTATTAATTAAGAACTTATGACTTTTATTTGATCTTGGTGTTTCCCTTAAAGTTTTAAAAATATGTCTAAAAAGTAAACATTTAGCTAGCATGCTTACAATTCTAAGCAAAACAACTCCTGTGACTTGCTGGGCAGAAGGGCAATATGTCTTCCCAGGGATGCAGTGTGCCCATGCCCCTCCCAGAGATGGCTCAGTGAAAATGCACTTGTTCTCCACTGGGGTGTCAGAGGAAGCATGCTGCAGGGCCCAGCAACAGTGACAAAGCTGCTCTGGATCCCGGAGACTCAGAATGGTTGCACAGAGATGGAAACAAAATCCTCTGTCACCGCTGAGCCAACTCTTCCATTACAAATACCTTGGAACAAGGAAGGATGTCTCCTGAAAGGAAAAACTAAGTGAAAGGCAGTCAAATGGCCTCTATTAAAACTGCAGAGACCTAGAATCTTTGCTCCTGGAGAACCCTGAATCCTCACAGTCTCTGAGTCCAGACCAAGGAACTGTGTGCTGTGTCCAGGGTTGCCTTGTTCCAAATATGGAGCCTGTGTTATATCACTTCTCTCAAGACAAAGATTCCTGCTGCAGGGCATCTTAGGACCCAGACATTGCCTGTGTGTGTTATTTCTAGGCGTCACCAGTCATCACATGAACTCATCGCTGAGACTCCATCACTGTAATTCTGTCACCTATGTAACGGAAGTACGCTGACCTCCATTGGTAAATATGTAGCCAATTAAGAGCATTTTGTCTTAATGAAAGCTTAGTCCTCCTAAGTTTTGTCTTGTCTTTCTGTGCCTATAGTAACACGCCATTGATAAGTAAACTTACTCACAGTAATAGAATCGTATCATTTCCTTACATGGTATGCTTTAGATATGCAATGTTCCCTCAAAAGGCAGATGTAGATCCAATCATTGAGAAGCAATTGAATCAGTCACGAAGTTTCTGAACTAATAAATAGATTAACTCGCTAGATGAAGTCACAACATTGTGACATTATGAGGAGCAGAAACCTTCAGATGCGGGGCTTAGGGAGGAAGTAGGTTCCTGGGTAACATATTCTTGGGGACTATATGTTGTCTCTAGAGATTCTATGTCTTTCTGTCTCTGATTCTCTTCACCATGAGTCATGCAACCTCTGTCACATGCTCCAGCCACCTTGATATTCTGCCTTATACCATGATCAGAACATCAGAGCAAAGTGTTGATGTACTGAAACTCCTGAAACTAAGAGCAAAGTAAATCCTTCATCTAATGTGTTTCTCTCTGACACTTGTAGACATGAAACTCTGCATATCACGTGGTGGTGTACAGTATGTCATGTTCAATTTTTTTTCTTTCAACTTTGTGCTTTCCTTCCCACAGTTAACACAGTTGGGTCTTGCTTGTGAAAACAGTTTGGGCCATGTCTGCCTTTTGTTATCCCACTTATAGTCAACAGAGTTATTAAAGTTGTTACTGTCCTTTATTCCTTTCAAGCATTCTGTCAGACTGAGAGATTTGGCATTCTTGTCTTACCTGCTTCACTGGAATTTTGTTCACAATTCCTTATATTATTGTATTGTTGTATTTCAGACTCCAATGTGTGCGCACGATCTGTCTGGTTTGCATTATTATTAACCCACTTCATTTAGACTATGGGAGGGCTACAAACACACAACTCCACATGCCCTCTTTAGCCTAGTTGCTATTTTTGCTGGTTATTTTATCATATTATTTCAAATAGTTCTCTGTTTTAGGTATCTCGTAACATAATGTTCATTTTGCTTCAGTCAAATGCTTTTTTTTTTAAACAATAGAAACATTTTAAAAGAAAAACATTCTCTTTTTGTGTTTTCTTTCCTGTTTGCTTTTCAATCCAAGGTTTTCTCTGTTTAACAGACCTGGTTGCACTGAAGCTCACTTTGTAGACCAGGCGCCCTCAAACTCACAGAGATCCACCTGCCCCTGCCTCCTGAGTGCTGGGATTAAAGGCGTGTGCTACCCTGCTGCCCTCCCCCGAAACATAATCTCTTAAATAAAGCATCTGTGACCATTTCTAGGTTTCAACAGTCCTTCCTGGAATGTCTTTGTTTCATCTTCATTTCCAAAGGTATTTCTCTTGCTGATTAAAGGGTTCTACACTTGTATTATTTTCTTTGTCCCTGAAAGAAGCTCAGTCCATTGCACTCTGTGTAACAATGTTTTGCTTGAGAGTAATTGATGTTAGCATGACTACCCTCATACCTTAGGGTTCTTTTTCCTTTGATTGCTTCTAGGATCACATCTATATTTTTGGTTTTCACATTTACTGGAATCTTCACAGAATAAGCACTCCATCACCAGTGAGAATGGATAAGAGATGTCCCCAAAAGACTGAATCCAGGATATTTCCTGAAAGGCTTCAGTGCCAGGTCCAGTTTGTATTCTCATTTTATTTTCTAAAACTCCAACATGGGACAGGCAAGAAAGCAATGGTTTACAGATGTTAACGTGTGAACATGGCAGTCAGGACTTTGAAAACAGCCATGACACAATATTTTAACTATTCCTCCATGTCATTCTGTCCCGGGCAGCAAGTGACTTCATGTTTGGTGAGCAGGCAGTCCAAGCTGTACTTTTAGTAAATCACTAAAGAATCAAGAAATCAGTAACTAATAATTGTTCTTTCCCATGAAATTTCACTTCAACACACCTATGTTTGATTTTTTTTCTTTTCTGTCTTCCTTGAGATTTGCTGAGCTTCTTGGACTAACAGGTTTGCATTCTCCACATTTTAAATGACTGTTCTTTCAGATGCTTCTATGTTCTTCTTTTCAGTGTTTGCCAATTTTTTTTCTCTTTATTAGGATAAATCATTTTGGATAATCTCTATTAAGCCATCCCCAAGTTCATGGAACATTTTTTTTGCTATGGATTGCCTTTATGTAATGTTTAGTATGATATCGATGACATATTTGATTTCTAAAGGTTTTCAGTTCTAACATATATTGGTTATGTTCTATAGTTTTATTTCTTTGCTGAAGTTTTATTTCGTCACTTCTTTTTGTCCCTTTTTCCTGAACCCCCTTAATGTAGTTGTTCCAGCTATTTTGAACTCCTTGGTTTTTGCTACCCCAACCATCTGCAACTCAGAGTCCCTTGTCTCTTATTTCCTTCTTGGTCTCCATGCTGTTTCTTCCCTGCCCCATATTCTATGAGCATTGTGTTCCCTACAAACAAAATCTACCAGCCTTTCAAATTATTTTACATTCCATCTTCTCAAGCTAATAACTTTTCTAACTTTCTCATGGCTGTTAAATTTTAGAAAACACATTTAGATATTCCTTCATTTATGATCTTGACTCACCTTTTATTTAAAATCTGACTTTGGCTCTTAAGAGCTGAAAGAGTCTCTTGTCCTTTGGGTTTCTGTTTCTGTACTGTGTCACTATCTTTTTCCACGTAAACTCAACTTTAGAGTCACCTCTAAGTGCTGTTCTCCAGATCTGTCAAATTGTATATTTTCTCCTAAAATAGTCTGTCTTTCATTTCTCAAAAGGTTGTTAATTTTTCTAAGTTATTTATTTTTCAAATAATTTTTATATTTAAGTAAATTTTATTCATGAATACCAAGAATCTTATTGAAAATCAACCCTACTCATCACACTCTTACTCTATTAATGACAATGATTTCCCAGTATTTTCACAATATATGAATTTACCATGTTTCCACTCACTACCATATATATGTATCACCGGTTTTTTTTCTATTATGTTTTAATCCTATATTAAACAAGTTGAAATTTTAAGTATTCTTTTGTGGTCTTTTCAGACTCTAGGCCAATCTGTTGCTTATGCAGAGAAGGCATTTCTTCTGTCTAGTTAATAAGTTAACAACAGCTCTTCCATGTTATCCATTCCATATAATTAGCCCTTAACTTGTATCTGCAACAATTCAGATAGCATCTCTACTTACCAATGTGTGTGGCAATCATCCCCTACCAATTTATCTCTCCTGCTAGACGCCTGTCTCTAGTAGTAAGCAAATTCACTTTATTTCCACCTTATTGAGTTTTAATTCCTCAATAAGTATTTTATATAAAATTATGCTATCAGATAAGAAGCTTGAACTATATTCAGGATACAATGTATAAGAAAGGAAAATGAGATACGTTTCTGGATGTGCTTCATACATATGACATCTAGCAAAGTTAAGATTGTTAGCACCAAGTGAAAACCTGGCAATGGAGAATTTCTAGACATGAACGGAACTAAACTGTCATCTCTGTGTCTGGTCTGCACTCTTAGTTAAGGTATCTGACTCACTGGTAAACCACATTCTCATTCAAACACTGTAAAAGTGAGAGGAAAGCAGAAAAACTCCTCTGGCGGCATCATGGTCACTTTGTCCTCATGCCAAGAGTCTACAAAAAAGTATATATCGTGAGGTTGGAAAGGCTATGACAACTAAACACAAATCCTCTTGTGTTTCTTAGCAGCTGGAGGGCTTTCTCAAGTAGACTGACTCATGAAAGACTGGAACACTTTAGAGATGGTCCAGAAGATGATTAAAGAACTGGATGCTATGGCAGGCAGGAAGCGGAGAAAATACTCAACTCTAGAAGAAAAAGCCTGAGTCACTTAATCAAATCACTCTAAATACTCAGAGAGGTTTAAGTGACTGGTCACCAGCTGTTTTCAAACTTGGTGATGTACAGAATATTTGGCTTAAATCGTATTAGTTGGAATATGATCTTGTTTGGAATAATTTCATGTAAGAGCAATAAAAACCAAATTAATTTCCTCTCTGAAAAAAAAAGAGTATATCCTCCATATTTATTGAGTTCTATGTGATCCTACTAGGGGACATGGCCTGATGGAGCTGTCTCAAGGATTCACCTTAAAATTATCTACTTGGAAAACCTTCATTAGAGCAAATTTTACTTTCCTTGATGGTTGTTAGTTACCCCACATACAAAGTTCCTTACTCAATATTTTGCCTCTGTGAAAGATTTTGTTAGCACAATAGCAAGCTTACTATAGAATAGAGAGTTTGCCAGTGATACAGATTAAGATTTGCCTTTAGATAATCTGTACCATGAAGGCAGTTCCTCTCTGCACACAGGATAATAAGCATAAAATGTCATTATTGATATTTATAATATAGCATGCTTTGTTATGATAGCTTCTCTTTTTTAATTGAATACTTTGAACATTGGAATATTATCCCATTCTGTATAGTTTTAAATTACACAAAATGTAGGTATATTAAATGATTTTTATGTTTGAAAGGATTTTATATAAGATTCTGGAAAGAGTTTAATTAGATAACTTCTGAAAATAAGTGAAAAAATCCATAAATACTCACTCTGTCACATCTCTTCTTGCAAAAAAATGACAACAATAATCTCACTAGATTTAGCATCTAAAGTGGATGCTCCACTTAAAACATCATGTTCAAGGCATTAAGCAATTTGGAGGAAAATGGATTGAACTGGATAATATTATATTAAGTGAGGTAACCCAGGCTGAGAAAGACAAACACCACATGTTCCCTCTGACATGGAGATATTATCTTATGATTTTATGTGTGCGCAATCAGTGGAAGTGAGGTCAGGATGGACCATGAAGCTAGAAAAGGGGCTGTATTGGGGGAAACAATATTCTGAGGAAGCTAAGGTTGTGATGATCAGAGAACACATACAACATGAAGTGGAGGGGGACACAGGGGAAAAAGGGTATAAATGTAGGAGCTGGTTGGTGGAGCAAAGCAAGAGGGAAAGGTTGGGTGAAGGGAGAGCAAATGAAACAAATTATTAGGCAAATGCCATAAGAACACCTGTTACTGTAGTGGTTGACTATAAGGAAACCATGCTTTCCAAATACAACAGAGCAGGTACAAAAATCCATGCAAGCTCAAACCAAACAAAGCCCAGCACGGGGGAAAGAGTGTTTATGAACAAAGTTTTACCACTAGCAAAGGAATTCCTGGCAACTGATAGCAATTATCTTTAAAGAGTGTAACTCCTGGTGGGCCAACCTCTTTCTGGGGCAGGCCTGATTTTTGGGTAATACAAACTGAATTAGATGAGTTTAGTAGGGAAGAAAGGGTAAACCTGGAAGGACTTGGGGAATGCTAACTATGACCAAACTATATTGCACAACATTCTCAAAGAACTAGCGGGGAAGGGGATCACACACAAACACACACACACACACACACACACACACACACACACGCACACACATAGTGGGCAAGAACATGTAGACAGGTAGGGAGGAAGAGAGAGAAGGAGAAGTAAGCAGAGACAATGAGAGACAGGAGAATGGTTAAAATAGACTAAAATCAAAAAATAATAATACATAATAATAATTATGTAGTCTGTTGTATTATAAACCACAGTGGCCGGCTCCAACGTGTACTACAAGGGAGGCCCGTAAAGTGTCAAGACTGTGTGAAATCTCTTTCTGGGAGGCAACTTCCTCCTCTGGTGAGCACCAGGGCTTTAGTGTTTTATGCCTGGTGAAATTTTAATTCTCTGGAATCCTTCATTTCAACAGTTTGATTGATAGCAAAAGGAAAGGGCATACTTTCTTTAAAATGTGTCTGCTCCTGCCAGGCTTAGTAAAAGTACCATCCATAAAGAATGGTTTATTAAAGGAATTTTTAATATACCAACAAAAAAGCAGTCAAGTAGAAAAGTGTACATTCTTATTACATTGATTGATCGATTGATTGATTGATTGGGGGCACCTTACCCAGACCCACATGTAGAGGTCAGAGGACAATTCGTAGGAATCTATTCTCTCCTTCTATCATGAGTGTCCCCAGGGACTGAACTCAGGGTTTATAACTTGGCAACAAGTGCCTACCTGCTGAATCATCACCCGAGTTCAATTAGACATTCTTCATTTTCAAGGTATTATAATGGTTCTTGTTATAATAAAAGCATTATTTTGAAATAAAATATTGCAATTTCTCTTCACTTCATTTTCTATTTAAATCATTGAGTTAAAATTATTTTTGCTAAGAAATCATAAATAAAATCATATAATAAACTAAAGCAGCATAAATAGTATTTTTGCACTGACTCTGCCTCCAGCAGGTATGTACCTATGCAACCCAAGGGAGCACTATTTACATGGAGTTTAGGGAGGGGTTTCCTGCCAGCTGTTGTTTCTGCCCTGGGTAAGCACCAATCATCTGTAGAAATCAAACATGTCTTCTTGAAGCATAACCAAACTATTGTTAGTACAAGCTTACTTACTAACCTAGGGGCTTTAATATCACAGAGCAAACCTAAAGCTCCAACCTGGACTTTTTCTTGGCTTAATGCAGAACATGAGTGAAGGGCATTTGAACATCCTCCTCTTTACCTAAGATCATTAGTGAAGCTCGACAGAAATACTCTGCCTGCTTAGTCTAAATCAAATTCTGCCAGCAGTTAATAATCAGGTAGTATCTTACCATGTATTTCCTTGAGGATTCATTTTCTCTATCATAAAATAATAATAATGATAAAATAAATAACTTAAAAACACAGCAGCTTATAATCTACTGACATTTATTCAATTTACCTCGTCCTCACCCCACTAATTATTCTCACTTTAATTCTCTGCATTTTTTTCCCAGTCAAATTCTTCAGAAATGGTTTGTTTTGATTCAACTGTGGTTAGGGATTCTTATGACAAAATTCTGAGAGACCTCCTGAATCTTGGTAAAGGGTGGATGGAATCTTACAATTGCAAATAAATTCCTGTTTTATTTGATTGTTTAAAGCTGCTCCCTCTGTGATTTGTAGAGCTGAGGCTGGGAGACGGATAAGAGGCTTGATTTCCCAAAAGAGTAGAGATAATAAGGGCTGAATTTTGTGGAATTCAGTATCCTAACACAATGTTGGTTTAGGCGCTGTGAGAAGATTGTATCTAGGAAGACAGACATCTGCGTCTAACTAGATAGCACCATGCATCTGGACCATGAATAAACAATGTTTCTCAACCTGGCTATTGCTGGCTGCATCAATAAAGGGCTGTCAGTGATAAGAAAAATCATTCTCTGACACCTATTGGCCAACAGTGTCCCCCAAATAGGGCAGATGTAATCTACTTGGAGAGCAGTTCCATTCACGGGCTGTCTTACAGATGAAATAGAAAAATAATTGTAGCAAGAATTTTTTTTTCAAGACAGTGTGTGTGCGTGCACACACACACACACAGGGAGGAATGTGGTGAGAGGGTGATAGGTGAGAAGGAGGTAGGGAGGGAAGAGGAGAGAGAGGAGACAGAGACACACACACCGAGAGAAAGACATCTGTATAGACAACTAACCTGTTTCTTGTGCTTCTCGGTCAGCTCCTGAGCTTCGTTCAAACAAGGTAGGGTCTGAGACATTCAGCCTTGCATGGGACCTCTATATAACACCCCAGCCTCTCAAGGCTCAGGATCACTGTGAAAGAGGGGGTAGAAAGATTAGATTCAAGGTTGTGGATGACTGCAAGGTAACGCTGTTTTCCAGGCACAAGGCAGTTGTATATATGAATTCACAGAGGTTTATAGTTTACAGATGATCTTGCGTGCTCAAGCAAGGAGAAGCACGAAGAGAGGAGGGGGTGTGAAGTCCTACCCCTAACTAAGGAGCTACTGACAATTAATGGCTACTCAGAGCCCAGGGTCAAGTTTTGGTTAAGGATGTGACCCTGGTATGTAGGCTACAATCTAATACATAGCCCCATACCCAAAAGAATATGGGCAATACAAATTGAACTTGACAGTTTTAAAAAACTGGGAATGGGAGGTTGAATGTAGGAAGAGTTGGGAAAGGTGGGTAAATATATTAAATGAACTATCAAAGAACTAATAAAACAATTTTTTTTTTAAAAATCACACAGCCAACTGAAAATCTTCCAGCACCAGTTACTCACCACTTCTGGAACCGCGTTTTAAACGCCAATGTTTCTCTAGGTGAACAATATATTCTGCCTTTAGCAGACATTTTCATCTTTGTTAACTGTAGTTGTTTCTGGCAAAGCCCAAGGAACAGAGCTTTGAGAATACAAAGAGGGGAAGAAAGAGCAGAACTAGGTTTGTTGCTGCCTAAGGGGACATTCTAAGAGCCAGGGTCGGGAGGGGCAGGGGAGTGCTGCAAGGCTCTACCAGCTCAAATTGCACACTCAAAGTGTAATTTTATACAAAATGTCACACCTAATCTCGTTTTTTTTCTTTTTTTTAAGTCTGGAAAATTACTATTTTCTAAGCTTGAGAATAAAATATCTTTATCTTTCTTTGTGCATAATAGTGAGCTTGAAACAAAAATTAAACCTAGCCTTTGTTAAATGTTGTTTTAGGAATAGGGAGATCTTTAATTGAATAAGATATAAGAAACTGTCATCCAAATTTAAATCAAGCATGAATGGAAATGAAAAAATAAAAATTACTCAAGATTAAAAGCACTGAAATTCATCTTGAAGCAGCACACAACCCCTTTTATTGGCTGCTGTAAACCTCTCCTTGTTGACTGCAATAAGCCAGGGAACACTGGATCTGGGGTCTTGTAAAGACTCCTCTAACATAGGTTGTCTGAACACATGAAGAACCAAAGTGAGATTGAGTTTATAGGATTTTCCCAAATCTTCAACTCTTTGCCATGGCTGAATTCTAGCTGTGATCTAGGTTTTCCTGACTCTCAAGTCATATGAGGTCCCCACCCGATACAAGGAGAAGAGATAAACTTTACTCACACTTTGGGATGCCTCTCTACTAGGACATAGTTCTAAATAAGCAAATTTGTGCAGATAAACTAACTAAAGTTGGTTTTGTCCTATTGCCTAATCATTAGGACGCCAGATTGTGGTAGACATATGCTTTCTGACTACAAGTAACATCTAGACTAGAAGGTATGAAAGAGAGTCCTTAAAAATTGTGATGGAGATGCTGAAGTGTAGCTCTTCACAGTTGATGGCTTCTGGTAGGATGGTCGGGTGGGGAGGACTGAGTCATCTTTAAGGGGATGGCCTCTGGGAGCTTGACCATGCTCCAATGAGCATATAAGCAACACAAATTATACTTGCTATATTGTTTCTTTTGGGGACAGTGGTGCGAGTGCGGGAGGGCGGACCCGGGAGGAATGGGAAGTGAATATGATCAGAGTGCATTGTATGAACTTCCCAAGTAATTAATATAAATATTATGTTGGGGTGTTAAACTTTAGCTGCTTAAAAAAAAACAGTTGAATTGTAAATCAGTTCCTTCTCCACTCATATTGATCTGACTGTTTAAGCATTCAATGAAACACATGTTTAGATTTCAAGCAAGGAGCTGGTTTATAGCCGAAATGGCAAAGCATAGTCTCTAAAGGCCTTCAGGAAGACTAGGGCAAGCCTTGCTGTGCTTTCAAGGTGATGAGAAGAGGAGATGAGAGAAGCCATCTGTGAGAAGCGTGGAGAATGCTCATCTGCAGTATCGGGGACTCCAGCCTTCCCTTTCTGCTTTCGCCTTGCATCTGGGCCAGGGGCTAGGTTGTTCTTCTGTTTTACACAACGCAATAGGAGCAGAGAATGGACATTAAACTTGGACTTCAGAGAACGAATTGCTAAAGATATTGAGCATGTGCTGAGGTATTTCTTGGTCATTTTTATTTCTTTTTTTGAGATCTCTCTATTCAGATCTGTAAGACTTTTTTTTTTTTAAATTGGGTTGCTTGTTTTCTTGACTCTGTTTCTGAGTTCTTTGTGCATCCTGGATATCAATCTTCAACCACAGGGAGAGCTGGAAAAGGCCACTCTATGGACTTCCTCTTCACTCAAGTGATTGTTTCCTGGCTATACAGAGCTTTTAAGTTTTATGAGCACACATTTGTCAATTCTAGATCTCAGTTCTTGGGCAAATAGATTCCTATTCAGCAAGTACTCTCCTGCATACTTTCTGAACAGGGGTGACTCTGAAAGGAGGTTCAGAAGAAGTGGGGCGTGAACAAGATCAGATACATTTTTTTAAAATTCTCTAAGAATTAATAAAAAAATGTTGATGAAAGATGAAAATATAGTGAAGCTGGAGATAAGGTTACCACTGTAAAGTCTGGACCTCTCAGTGTACACTAAATAAAAACACTAAAAAGGGGAAAGAAAGTCCACCAGCATATGGAAAATACAAGGAAGTTTATTCTAGCCTAGATTTTAAGTGGCTAAAATAATAATAATCTCTATGTTGGGCCTCTACCAAACATTGTCTGATTTGGAAGAGAAATGACCATAAAAATTATTCTTGTAACCGTTATACTCCTGAGTCATAGAATAAGAAAACAAAAATTTCTGATATGAATATTTTCAACTTCAGCTGTACAGCATTCCCATAAGAATAAAAATGTGTTTCCAATGCAATTACAAAATATGAGGAAACAGTGTATCACGAATGAGACAGAACTCACAACAAAGATGTCTATTTCCAGTAATAACAGAAAATAGAAGAGCATAAAAGAGATCTTAAGTCAATATGGTTAAGGTGATTAGTAAGAAAAAGAATGAAACTTACAGACAAAAGTTAAAATGATACAGATGCATGAAAAGTAAAACATACTGGTAACTAGAGAGATGGGCATATTTATTTACCAAATAAAATAAAGGTAGTTATGGGATAGGTAGACAAGATAGCATAACATTCCTCCAGTCCTTATGTATTTGAAAACTATTTAATAAAATGCTGTGAAAATGCACATTAATTAGAATGGCTAGATGCTAAGTGGGAAGCTTGATGTGAGGCTATGTCTCTGGGAATTTTTCAGAGAAGCTACCCATGAAATATCACCAATATGACTGTTGAATCAAGACTTGAACAAGGAGGACACCAATAAGCATGCTAGCACAGAAGAGGAAAACTCATGGGGCCTCACTTCTAGACAAAGGATACAGACAACCGAGAAATGCTAAGATCGGGAGAAATAATTTTTCCTACAGAGAGTATCCAAATATGTCAGCCCTGAAATAAGACAAGTAACATTATAGAGCGAAGCAAATTGTGCTAATATATTTAGGAATGTGTTTGCTTATATTAGGAATATATATATGTATATATATCGACAATTAAAGAAATAGAGGTCATGATTTAAGAGAGAGCAAGGAGCAGTAACATGGGGAGAGTTAGAAAGAGGAAAAGAAGGGAGAAAATAATGTTATTATATTATAATTTCAAAAAATCATCTAGAGGAAAACAACTATGTAATATGGACAAGTGTAGGGCCCTGGTCTCCCTTATTCCTGGGGTGCATTGGCGGGGACAGTTTGTTATTTGTTAACTAAGCTTCCTGTGTGTTTCCGTGCTATCCCTGCCCCACCTGGTGATTTAGTTGCAGGCAATCTTCTCCATTGTTAACTAAGTTTCCTGTGTGTTTATTTCCCACCTCCCTGGGTGGTGAGATCTTTGTGCTGCAGTTAGGTAGAAAAGGGCTTCCCCAAGTCTGAATAAACGGCATTCGCTTGATCTCCTA
>NW_026067944.1:21796204-21819653 GCF_014885135.2 Alexandromys fortis | reverse complement strand
AAAATATGAATTTATAATAAATTTAAGAAGCATAAGCAATAAAAATATTAATTAATTTTTTAATTAAAAATATCAAAATCTACTGCAAACCATTGAAAACCTTAAACAAACTAAGAAATATCTTTTTTTGGGAGGGGGGTTTGAGATAGGGTTTCTCTGTAGCTTTGGTGCCCGTCCCGGAACTAGCTCTTGTAGACTAGGCTGGCCTCGAACTCCCAGAGATCCGCCTGCTTCTGCTTCTTGGGTGCTGGGATTAAAGGCGTGCACCACCACTACCTGGCTCTAAGAAATATCTTAACTGATTTGAGTCCATATCATAAGGATAAAATATTCTTATAGTTTTTATGCATACATGCACCTATGTCATATATACTTGTGATAATACATACAGGTATATTATATGCAATATGTATTTTACGTATTTTAGATAATTCTAAACAAATTCCAAAACAGATTTTAAATGTGAGGAACTATGATGGCTAATCATGATTTTTCAACCGGACTGGACTTAGAGTCATCAAGATGATATAGAGGCACATTTCTAGATGTTTCTGTAAGAGCATTTCCAGAAAAAAAAAAGCAAAATATTGAGAGGGAAATATGTGCCCTGAATATGAGTGGTACCATCCTAAGAGCTCCAAAGCCAGCAAAAATAAAACAAGGAAAGGAAGGCCAGATGAACACATGGGTTCCTTTTCTCTCTGTGCTGGCCTGTCATGGAAGGAGCAGATCCCCTGTGCACTGCTGTTCCCTCCACCAGGATGCTCTGCCCAAATGTATAGGGTAATGTGACCATGGACAGCACTTCCTGGAACCATGAGATGAAATAAATTGTTCCCTTCCTAAACTGTGTTTTTTTTTTCCTAAGAAAAAGAAAGTAACTAATGTAGAAGCTAATCATAAAATATATCTAAAATAAAACAAAACAAAACATAGAAAAGAATCAGGAGCAACAAAGAACAATTTCAAAACTAAGAGCTGAGATAATATTAGGATGTTCCATAATTAGAGCTGGAGAGTTGGCTCAGCTGTTAAGAGCACTTGTTCTCTTGCAGTGGGCCAGGCTTTCATTCCCTGTACTGCTATATAGCTTACACCATCTCCAACTCCAGTCCCAAGGGATCCATTGTCTTCCCCTGACCTCTGCAGGCCCTAGGCAAGTGCACAGCATACCTGCAGGTAAAACATTCATATACACAAAACAATAAAATAAATATAAAATTTTTGAAGATTTTTCATAATTAAAATAATGTAATATTAGTATGAGAAAGAATAAAATAACAATGATGATACGATAGAATCTTTTTAAAAGGCTTGAGAAATGATAGGGGTTCCCAAATTGTTAGAGAAAGATAGGTTGCTCAATAGAAGTGTGACATAATACTAAGCATACTATAAAGAGATAATATTATATCTCTATATTGAATATTGCTGTATGTTGGTTCTAGAATGTCTCCTAATGATCCATGTGTTAAAGGCTTACAGGTATGGTCCCAAGGGTACCAGTACTGGGCGGGGGTAGAAACTTTAAGAGGTGGCACTAATCTGAACATGAAGGCACACCTTTGAAGGTGAACCTTGTGGAACCTTGGACTTGTCCTTTTTTTTTTTTTTTAGGTTTACAAGTCACTGGATAATTGGTGTCATTAGATAATTAAACACTGGCCTTTGTGTTTAATTATCTAATGACACCATGAAGAAAATGCCAAAGTAAAGGTTAGGAGAAGGTAGTAATAATGACTACAACCATTTGTGAATTGATATCTACAACCTAAGCGATTATATAAATGTACAGAACCTATCAATTAAAAAATAAGCTACCAAGAAGACTAATAAATGCTATAAGCAAATAATTCACAGAAAGATCTAATTTAATATTAGAGAATAAAACCTGAGGGTTTTTTTTTATAGTTTTTCTACCCTTTTGAGTCTAGAAGTGTCCAGAAGGCCAGTAAATTCAATATCAATTCAAAATATAGTACTGACACATCAGGGGAATATACATATTCAGGATGCTTTACCATTCAGATATTTCTGATGTGACTTCTGTGCTTAATAATTTATTCAGTTAACAGTTCTAATGAACTCATTTAAATGAGAATGGTCCTTAACTCAAGTTTCACATTGACAGCAAATGGTTGAAGAATCATAAATATTGGTTAAATCATCCCTTCAAGTCTTAAAATTCAAGCTTTAAAGCTTCAGGTATAGAAAATGTGTAAGAATCTTTGTAGATGAAGATGCTGATGAAATTACTGGACTTAGAACATTCTAAATGAGATCAGGTTTCATCCACATGAAATGTTCTACAGAGGCCAAGATCACACCTGAGAACTCACTGGAAGCTGGTGTGGTACAAGCCAAGGTTAGATTAAAACTGTGACAATCAGCTCGCAGAATTCACTCCATACTTATAAGGCAATTTCAGTAAAATGGATTTCCTGATTTAAAAAGTAAAATGGGAAGTTATTCAGATTTCTCTTTCAGACAAAGAACATGTTGGCTTTGGTGTAAGATTCTCTTATTTGAACCACAGATTCAAATGCCGGGTTTGGTGTGTGCCTTTGAACACATTACCAGGCCATTTTCTCAGTTTCCTTATCTCATTACCTCTAACAAGAAGTGATTGTATATTCTCCTTTAATTCTGAGAATCACTCTAGAGAGTCACAAGCAAGAGCTTCCTTACACACTCTGAAAAGATGCTGACCCCTGAACCAAATTTAACCATGGTTAGATCTAAACAAGCACTCCTCTGGATCTCCCACACACAGTACATCATAGCTCAGCAGCTGTTATTTGTAGTTCTAGACATTGGTAAGAGAATGATAAGGTGGACTGATGGTGTTTCCCCCAAGATCCAAAGGCCACCTCACAAAAACCCAGTACCAGATGAGAAGTCCTCATTCGAGTTGTTGGCCTGGGCTGTCTAAAAGACTCCCCAAAACATGCAGCCCGTTACCATCACCTTTGCTTGTCCCCTAGAAGTGAAAGACAAGTTCCTATTGTTGAAGACACCATGGACTTCAGAAACAAGGCCCAGAGGCCACTGAGCTGGAGTTGACCCGAGTACCCTGTCCTTAAGGACTGGCTTTTGTGGTACCAGAAGGTGATATGCAGGCTTCCAAGGGGATTTTCAACTAATAGTCTCACCCAGCTATGCTGCCTCTGAATTTCATCAGCAACCAGCATGGCACAACCCTACAGGTGCCGTAGTGGCACATATACCTTGGCAGTATCCTATGGCTCTCTAGTTGACCTTAAGACTCACTCAACAAGAGGGAAGCTATGCTTTTGATACCTTCCTTGGTATCAAAAGTTTGCTTATTTGGAATTCCTGAGTCTAGTGTGTGTTGTTTCTCGTGGTTCCTGTACTGACTACAGGAATGCTGAGCATAACAAGAGAGAGCTGCTGGTGTCAGGAAGGCAGCCCCACAGACATGGTGTTTAAAAAGAGCACCTGAAGGGTAAACTCATTAGTAATTGCATTTCTCTCTTTCCATTTTCCACTTATCAACTCTGTGAATTAAGAATTATAATTTAGGATATATCTTACGGAGAGTCAAATGTCTTTAATTATTCAAACAGGAGACCAAGGCCTAACTAGTTTATACCTTTCTGATGACCTCATAGTCAGCTTGTAGAACTGAAGACAAGGGCAGGTTTTCCTGATTTCTAATTCTGCTTTTATTAGAGAACACTAGACTGTTATTATGAAAAAGACTCTATTATATTATTTCAGCATGAGTTTTCCTTGCTACTGATAGGCTTGTAATGAATAACTTATATGGGAAATAAATGATATACATATCCTACCATAATTCTACAGGTTTGGCCAACTTTTGACCCTTTATACATTTCAGTATCATAATCCTAATGTACAGAGGAAATTGATTTTACTTGAGTTACTTCTATCCAGGGATATTGTATTTCTGTAGAAAAGCTTAAGTATACTGATAGATTCCATTAAAATATACAAATGAATATAGCAGAAAAACCTGTGTTAAACAAATGCTCTGACTTCTATGACTCAGTGTGTTTTAAAGTAGATTGAATGTAAAATAATGCTTTGGGAACTGGCTGAAATATGTATTAATCTCTGGGTGCTAAGGTCTCTCTAACTTAGCTACTAACTGACAATGGTTGGCAGTATTGATTATGCTCAGATGTATGTGAATCCCACTCTCAGTATACAGGCTGGCTCAGTCCTACAGAACGGTGCTGTGATGCTTTGCCCTGACATACTCCTCCCAGTGCAGAGAGGAACAAAGAAACCAACACTCAGCCTCTACTGGACTTGTAAACCACTATGTCTCTTCAATTGCTCGAGTTTAAATTACTCAAAATTAGGTCATAAATTTTGCGTCTGAAGGAGCCTTCCTGGAGCGTTGTTAACCTCTTTTATTCTAATTTTTCTTCAACCACAAGTCAGCTTCAGTTAAGTTGTAAGGAATTCATTGATAGCCTTGTAAAATGCAAACATTCAAAGGAAAAAGGAAAATCAAATCCTGCATGGTTGTTTAGGCTAGACCATAATCAAATCAGCATTTCTATCATTTATACAATGGGATCCTACTTTAAAATAAAGACACATTTTGAGTATTATAATAAAATAAAACTCCATTATCAACATCTTCTTTTCTCCCACAAGCCTGGAAAGGAAAGAATTAATGTCAGTTGGTTCTGTCCCCTTTCTGAGTTTTCATTTTTGTGTTTTTCCATCTGTTTTTGAATGCCTGACAGTTCTTGAGGAAATAAAACTGCCATTTGCATAAAATGACATTAAAGATATAAAGTACATCTGAACACACTGGGCAATTTAGTATACGCTAAGCAAATAACACCTATAAGGGAAATAGTTTTCACCTAAGTGACTTGCAAACCTACTTGCTAAAACCATTTTTACTGAATTTTAATTCAAATACAGCCATCTGAATTTGACCAGGAAGTCTACTGTGAGAATGTTTCTCGTAGAAAAGTCAGAGAAGCTACTACACCCATAAAGTTCACCAACATGGCTGCCGAAACATGACCTGAACATAGACAGCATCAATACTCATGCAAACATGGAAGGGGAAAAGGTCAGGAGGCGTCAACCTGTGACAAAAACTAGAGACAACTGAGGAATTCTGAGGCTGAGATAGCAATCTTCCCCAAGGAAGAGCACACCAATTAGCTGTACAATATCAAATGGCTAGCCCTGAAAGCATATACATAAAAGGCAAATAATATAGAGTGAGCGGGTTGTATTTATATATGCCTCTATATGATGTGTGTACATATGTATATACATATGTTCCATGTATATTGTATGAAATGTATGTGTGTGTGCATACACATATATAGAGATATATGTAACAACAATTAAAGAACAAGAAGCCATGAAATTGAAAAAGAGCAATGGTGGGGGTTATATGGGAAAGTTTAGAGGGAGGAAAGGGGGAGGGGGAAATGATGTCATATTATAATCTCAGAAATAAACAAATATTAAAATAAAAGTATAAATTCTCCCTATCTTTAGTTGGCCTCTCAGGGACAATGATTGGACACTCCCAAGTGTTGAGCGAGAAGATGAGCATGAGGACTCCTTCCTCTGTCCAGAGAATCACCCATGGAAATCTAGTTCCAATGTCCACCTGAGAACCAACAAAAGCAAAAAAAAAAAAGTCATCACTTCAAAAAGAATGACTTTCATTTCCAGTATTCCTAATTCTGAACCAAATTCTCTCCTATAATAATTAGGCAAGAGTTTTGCTGTGCTGAATTTCTGTAGGAGTAAAGCTCATCCTAGAAGAAAGCATGGTTAGAAGACCATTTTAACTTTTATTTCTTGCTAAAGACAAAAACATGGCCCCTTTTCTCCCAAGCATTGTAGAACAATGCTATTTGCATCCACAGCATTCCTCTGTGCTTGACCTTACTACTCTCAATGTTTTTCAGAGACTGTGACCTCTAGAAGCCAGACCTGTCTAGAATGGAGAGTTTCCATCTCTGGGGTGTTCTCCCCTGAGGGGAGGTGGGGAAAATGACTTGACATTTTTGTCTTAGAACGGGGCAAAGCAGCCAGGAATGTTCATAGGTAGGCTCCTTTAATCAACTTGCAGAATTTATGGAATTAAAGTGTGTTTTTGCTGTGCTGTGCTGGGCTGTGAAAGTGATGTTTGTTCAGTTCTCATATTTGGGGACAAATGGATGCCCAGAGTCGGAAATGTGAATGTCTGTCCAAGAGGCGTGGGAGTGTCTGCCTCCGTTTCCTTTCTAGAGCCTTTCTTTCTCCTGGTTGGCGCATCTGGAATTCCTCCACTTCCTTATGAAAGTGCTGGTGTTTATTCAGACTCTCTGAATCCTGACAATAATAGTTAGATGCCTGTGGCCACCTCCTCTGGATGAGGAGCTGGCAATCCTCGGGACCACTGACTGCCACTAACACACACTGCCAGGTTTTACAGCCTGGTCAAAGTCAGGTCCAGATAGACAGTGTGTAAATGTTTAGTCTGAGCTATTTTTTTTTTATCTTGGTCTCTTTCTTTGAACCATTTAAATGCACCCTCCCAGGTTTGTTGGGTTAGCTTTAGTCCTGACAAAATGAAGTATAGACTATTTCTCTTTCTTGGCCCTGAAGAAAGCAAAACTCCATTTTTTGATATGAAGATGACAGAATGTTTTTTATTAATCTAACAGATCTAAACTGGGTAGAAAGTTTGCACCTTGGAAGGAGGAAGCATTTCATTCAATATGCACTGTCTGAGCCATGGCGTGCGAAAGATGTGGCTGTTCTACCGTTCTTGAATATCCTTCAACCCTAGCTGTCTCACCATGATCCCTAAACAACAGGAGGCAACAGTGTTTAAAGGGAGCACAAGAGGAAGAAATGCCTATATATTTTATAATTTTTTCTTCTTAGGTTCCAGGTTATTCCTGCATTGCCTAAAATAAAAATAAATTCTAAAAAGAAGATTAAAAAATTAATTCTAAAAGGAAGATAAAAAAGATAAAAATAAATTCTAAGCTCAGGACAGTGAATTTTTAAAGCTCTTCTACAAAACAACATGGATTAGTTCAGAGCCCCACTCCCCATTAAAAACCTGAATGCCTGCATGGCGGAGAGCACCTGTAGCTTCAGGGCTGAGGAGGTCAAGGCTTGCTACCAGTCTCACGGAATTAGATCAGTGAGTAACAGGTTCAGTGAGAGACTCTGTCTCAGAAAAGCAAATCAGATAGATGGTGACTGATGAAGACAAGTGATATCAACCTCGGGTTTTGAATACACAGATTTACAGACACACACACACACACACACACACACACGCACACACATAGTGGGCAAGAACATGTAGACAGGTAGGGAGGAAGAGAGAGAAGGAGAAGTAAGCAGAGACAATGAGAGACAGGAGAATGGTTAAAATAGACTAAAATCAAAAAATAATAATACATAATAATAATTATGTAGTCTGTTGTATTATAAACCACAGTGGCCGGCTCCAACGTGTACTACAAGGGAGGCCCGTAAAGTGTCAAGACTGTGTGAAATCTCTTTCTGGGAGGCAACTTCCTCCTCTGGTGAGCACCAGGGCTTTAGTGTTTTATGCCTGGTGAAATTTTAATTCTCTGGAATCCTTCATTTCAACAGTTTGATTGATAGCAAAAGGAAAGGGCATACTTTCTTTAAAATGTGTCTGCTCCTGCCAGGCTTAGTAAAAGTACCATCCATAAAGAATGGTTTATTAAAGGAATTTTTAATATACCAACAAAAAAGCAGTCAAGTAGAAAAGTGTACATTCTTATTACATTGATTGATCGATTGATTGATTGATTGGGGGCACCTTACCCAGACCCACATGTAGAGGTCAGAGGACAATTCGTAGGAATCTATTCTCTCCTTCTATCATGAGTGTCCCCAGGGACTGAACTCAGGGTTTATAACTTGGCAACAAGTGCCTACCTGCTGAATCATCACCCGAGTTCAATTAGACATTCTTCATTTTCAAGGTATTATAATGGTTCTTGTTATAATAAAAGCATTATTTTGAAATAAAATATTGCAATTTCTCTTCACTTCATTTTCTATTTAAATCATTGAGTTAAAATTATTTTTGCTAAGAAATCATAAATAAAATCATATAATAAACTAAAGCAGCATAAATAGTATTTTTGCACTGACTCTGCCTCCAGCAGGTATGTACCTATGCAACCCAAGGGAGCACTATTTACATGGAGTTTAGGGAGGGGTTTCCTGCCAGCTGTTGTTTCTGCCCTGGGTAAGCACCAATCATCTGTAGAAATCAAACATGTCTTCTTGAAGCATAACCAAACTATTGTTAGTACAAGCTTACTTACTAACCTAGGGGCTTTAATATCACAGAGCAAACCTAAAGCTCCAACCTGGACTTTTTCTTGGCTTAATGCAGAACATGAGTGAAGGGCATTTGAACATCCTCCTCTTTACCTAAGATCATTAGTGAAGCTCGACAGAAATACTCTGCCTGCTTAGTCTAAATCAAATTCTGCCAGCAGTTAATAATCAGGTAGTATCTTACCATGTATTTCCTTGAGGATTCATTTTCTCTATCATAAAATAATAATAATGATAAAATAAATAACTTAAAAACACAGCAGCTTATAATCTACTGACATTTATTCAATTTACCTCGTCCTCACCCCACTAATTATTCTCACTTTAATTCTCTGCATTTTTTTCCCAGTCAAATTCTTCAGAAATGGTTTGTTTTGATTCAACTGTGGTTAGGGATTCTTATGACAAAATTCTGAGAGACCTCCTGAATCTTGGTAAAGGGTGGATGGAATCTTACAATTGCAAATAAATTCCTGTTTTATTTGATTGTTTAAAGCTGCTCCCTCTGTGATTTGTAGAGCTGAGGCTGGGAGACGGATAAGAGGCTTGATTTCCCAAAAGAGTAGAGATAATAAGGGCTGAATTTTGTGGAATTCAGTATCCTAACACAATGTTGGTTTAGGCGCTGTGAGAAGATTGTATCTAGGAAGACAGACATCTGCGTCTAACTAGATAGCACCATGCATCTGGACCATGAATAAACAATGTTTCTCAACCTGGCTATTGCTGGCTGCATCAATAAAGGGCTGTCAGTGATAAGAAAAATCATTCTCTGACACCTATTGGCCAACAGTGTCCCCCAAATAGGGCAGATGTAATCTACTTGGAGAGCAGTTCCATTCACGGGCTGTCTTACAGATGAAATAGAAAAATAATTGTAGCAAGAATTTTTTTTTCAAGACAGTGTGTGCGCGCGCACACACACACACACAGGGAGGAATGTGGTGAGAGGGTGATAGGTGAGAAGGAGGTAGGGAGGGAAGAGGAGAGAGAGGAGACAGAGACACACACACCGAGAGAAAGACATCTGTATAGACAACTAACCTGTTTCTTGTGCTTCTCGGTCAGCTCCTGAGCTTCGTTCAAACAAGGTAGGGTCTGAGACATTCAGCCTTGCATGGGACCTCTATATAACACCCCAGCCTCTCAAGGCTCAGGATCACTGTGAAAGAGGGGGTAGAAAGATTAGATTCAAGGTGGTGGATGACTGCAAGGTAACGCTGTTTTCCAGGNTCTCTGTCTCTATCTCCATCCATCTCCAGATGAAGGTTCTATGGTGATATGCAAGATATTCATCAGTATGGCTATAAATTCTATCATCTGAGGGTTCTAAAAATGGACAGTATATGAAGATGAATCTTTTGCTTATTCAGTTGATTGTTAATGTCATCATTATTATAATCTAGCTATTTTGACACCAAGAATCAGTGTTTGAAACAGGGTGTTTCTGTCTTTGACTTTGTTTTACTACCTCAGTTATGTGAGGAGGTGTGATTGCCTCAGTTTTGGCAATAAGGAAACCTATTTTTTCTTTCTTTCTTTCTGCCTGATTAGAAATGAGACATTAGAACATCCAAAGATCACTAAGTTAAGAAAAGAAACAAAGTAGATTCTCCAAGCACTTTCTTTTCAGAAATATTTAATTTCATACCTGATTCTTTTGGTATGCCGGGATCGGTCACTGATGATCAAAAACCTTTGTTCTGCAAAGGTAATAAAAAAAATATTGAGGTCTACTCAGTTCCCAGCTTCATAAAGCTCACCTCATTAAGATATAAGTAGAGGTTTCAAGAAAGCACAAAGAAAATAATATTTTTTTGAAAAAAAAGTAGGACTGCTTTCACACTAGGACACACCTGTTTCCACTATTTCATTTTTATTTTGCCAAAACAGTTTTCTTTCATGTTGCTGACTGTAGGATGCCTTATTTAATACTGACTTTTGAGAGAATGAGTATCTTTTTTCTTTGATGCTTTAGTACTATGGCCTCAGTCTCTTTTATTACACACACTTATCATTAAAAATTGAGCATGTATCCACAGTGCACATCTATTCACTTATAGCATAAGGACTATGCTTTACATTATGTACATTATTAATAGATGTGAGACATAATTTTTAAAGATTTCTTTTTTAAGTTTTGATTGTGTATATCTGGGGCAGGCCTACAGAGGCCAGTGGAGGGTACTGGATACCCTAAAGCTGGCAGTTGTGATGTACCTAATGTGGGTGCTGGGCACCCCAACTTAGGTCCTCTGTAAGTTCAGTATGCACTCTTAGCTTCTGGGCCATCTCTCCAACCCAGATTTAATGTTGCATAGTTTTTTCTATGATTTAACAGAGTACAAGAAGAATTCACCATGTTGACAGCTTCTTTGTCTCTTCTCCCTGTTACTGTTTTCTGTTCACATCCTCCTGTCTTGGATTCTTCCACAGCTAACTTCATCTTGTCAATCTTTAATAAAGGTGTTTCCATTAAGATTCTGTCTCTGGTACTTTATCTACCCTACACATTCCCAACATCTGGCTTTCCCAGTCACTCATAAGTGATGGTTCCCACATCTATCTTTGCTTCTGCAATCTGCCCTAATTTCATGTTATCCAGTATGCCTAACTGCTAACTCTCTGTATAATGTCCTCTACTTACCCCAAGCCCAACACTTTGAAGCTTGTCTCACTTTCCTCGGCCCCCATTTTACATTTCCCACTCATTCATGACCCAGACAATAGCATGCCCATCCTTTGACAAATACCAAAGCCCAAGAAGTATCTTACTTAAACTTCTGCTTTCATTAGAATTGTTTATTATCTCTTGTATGAAATTGCATTGGAAATGTAAATTTCTATTGCTTGTGAAAGACATGAATACATCACAATATTAAAAAATCTTATCAAATACTGTACTGATAATAATATACTTAATATTCACTATTATGTTTATTATAAATAAGGTTAGCATGTATCATTCTAAATAGGAGAAGGTTGTGTGCTTGGCTTTAATTAATTTTGGAAAATAGTTAGGAGAATGCGTTGGATAGCCCCAGAGCAATATCTCTTATTTAATATTCACTCCAAAAAATAGAATGTACTACCAAAATTCTCATTTTGCAGTAAAGAGAGAGATTGAGATGCACAGTTTGAGGAATGTGTGCCACATTTCAGATCTAACAAGACTCTGAGCCTGAATTTTAACATTCCAGAGTCCAAGTACTTAATTATATCAATTTATTTCTTGTTTCTATGATAGAGAATCTGGCATTTGGTGAAGAGACAAAGTGGTGATGAGATGGTGACAGTTAGTGACAAGTCAAATTGCAGTCAACCCCCCAAAGGTTTGCTCTCCTTTGACACCAGCTGTGTGAGATATTTTCTCAGCATACTTCCTTAAAGTTACAGAGAGTGGAGAGCAGACCGAAAACACAATTCTCTCATAAATCTTCACTTTTCTCATGTTTTCTTAAATATATTTACCACTTTTGGATTATAGATTTATTGTTCCTGAATATCTCCATAATGTCTGAATCCAAGCATCAGAGAGAGAGAGAGAGAGAGAGAGAGAGAGAGAGAGAGAGAGAGAGAGAGNGACACATTAATAATTGGGAAACATCAATATATATATATATATGTGTGTGTGTGTGTGTGTGTGTGTGTGTGTGTGTGTGATGTTAAGTATTAGTCTCCTCTCTCTAAACCATACTGGCATATAAGAGTAAATGTGAGCATGCACACACACACACACACACACACACAGAGAGAGAGAGAGAGAGAGAGAGAGAGAGAGAGAGAGAGAGAGAGGCAAACACAGAGAGTTTCATATTCATATTCCAAGTCAGACTGTCTAAAATATAAAATAATAAAAACTCCAATAAAAAAGGTTATGGCTTTCCAAGAATTCCATTGTGAATTTAAATATTGACCTTTTTTCTGGAAATCTCCTGTTGTTTAAATTGTCTGTGCCCCAAGCTGTTTTCTCAGCTTAAACATTCAGCATGAGGGACGTGTTCCTATGCATACTTTTAAAGTTTCTTCAAATTTTGTTTGAAAGTTGCAATAAATCAACTTAATTTGAATCATTCCATAAACTCCCATGTCCCTATAACCCTTCTCTTGAACGTAAACCATAAGGATACTATTTCACTTTCATCTTTGTGTGTGTGCGTGACGTTTCAAGAGCTCAATGTGTGTTTATTTGCACTGCTCTTTTATTCATTCATTTACTCTTTTGGCAAAAGTTTATTGGATGTCTGCTAGATGACAAACCTTATGCTAGAATGTGTAGAAATACAAAGATAAATAAGGCATGATCTTTATGTTCCAAAAGTTCTTTGCCTATGGTGCAGTCAGTATCAATGCACATTAAAAAAAAGGGCTTTGTAACTAATACAGCCTCCCAATGGGATGATGTTTGCTAGGAGGTGGACATGATCTGCCCTATGTTCAGGAACACACCCACCCTCCAATTATCTAACCTGGTGAGTCAGTCAAGGTGACTTGCAGATGGACGAACTTGTTCATCCCTCATCAAGTCCCACATTGCTCCATGTCCCTTACAGCGTGTATCAATTGGAATGCAGTGAGAATCACTAGGAAATCACAGGCACCACCTTGAAATTATTCATCTTGTTTGGGGCAATGAATAGGCATTTTTTTAAATTCACAGGAAGACTGTGGAGTCGAGGTGAGAAATATTTCCCAAGCATCACTGATTGGCTCTTCTCCTCACATCCTAGTGTCTTTTAAACTTTTGCTCCTGTATCTTTGTATCTTGCTGAGGTACTATTTTCTGGTTTTCTCTATTCTCCCTCAAAGTTGTGAAATTTACCGCCTTTTGTATTTGAATGCCTTATTTGTGATAAGAGCTCAGATTTGTTAAATGAACTTCAACATGTTCACAAACCATGCTTGTTTAAATGCAAATTTTCACTAATATGTGGTTTTTCCTCTGCATTAAAGATACATAAGGGTTTTTTAAAGATACATAAGGATTCTCAAATCAAAATGTGTACCAAGATTAGGGTTTAACTGTGAAATATATAAGTTCTTTGGAATATTTAGAACATTTCTGTCTTAGGAATAGATCATTCCTAATGTGTTTTTTCATGTATTAATTTTCAAATATGCCAAAATTCTCTAAGAAGTATAAAATTAATTACTTTTGTTTTGCAGGTAAATTAAAGTATCATTGCTTATAAAATATCTTCTAAAATAATAGCATGTAGAAATAAAGTAAAAAAACTTTATACTAGATGTCATTTTTAAACTGGATGTCATTCTTTAATAGAAGGATAAAATTGCTAATCATCAAAATATTGAATTTTTCCTGTTGAAATGTATATATAAATTTTGTACATAATATGTAGTAGATGGCCATAAATATATGTATATATGTGTATATATGTATGTCTATTGTATATGTCTCATATACTTACAGAAACATGAACTCTAGACAGATTTTTGTTGTACAGCATGTTAGTGCCAGTTACCTCAGTCATCAAAATGTGACTCAGTTGTTTGCCTTGACTTGCAGGATTCACATCACAAGACAATACTGAAGACATTACTCAACCATATATATGACAGCTGATACCCATATCCCTCCTTTATGGGGACACAGAAAAAGGGGAAGCTTTCACTGTGAATGTAAACAAAATGGTGTTTGAGCAATGAAGGGGAAAATATTCTCTGGAATGCAAGCAAGGGCTCATAGGAGATAAGTCTCTAGAACCTTACACACCACCTACCTTCCAGGGCAAGTTTGCTATTCAATTTTACATTCTGAACAATGCAATAATTTTAAAACATTCATGTGGAGTTACTTCCCCATAAAAATAGGTAGAAACATTTTCTTTGGATGATTTGGAACAAGAGATTTACATCTTTCTTTTCTATAAAAGCTAGTATCTCATGATTCTCTGCAAACTCTCAAAGTAACATCAGACATAGCGGCCTAACTACACAATAGTGACAGGAGCAACACCATCTCTCATGGTGTGGGTTTTTCACAAACAAGGTCCTGGACTGTGTTAGTACAATTAACCGAGTACCTGACAGAAACAAGATTTACTTTAGCTCCCATCTAAGAAGGATTTCAGTGTTCATGGTAGGAGAATAAGGCAGAGGATATTGCCACAGGAGAAGACAGGAAACAGAACAGACAGGATACGGGCCAAGCTGCAAACAAGTGGTGTGCAAGCAGACAAGTGGGCACAAACACACATATAAAAACAATTTTTTAACTTAATAAATAAATAAAATCTACTGAAGTAGGTTGACTACAATAGCATCTGTTAACCAGTCTTCTAATATGAGGATTCTGTGCTCTTTAATTCCAGCTCTGGAACTTTGTGTCCAGTTCTGGAACAATAGAAAGTTCCCACCTAATGCCTAAACAGAATTGTTCTTTCCCTTGGAGTTTCTATCTTGGGTCCTTGCTCTAATTAATTTTCTTTAAAAAAAAAAAGCTCTCTTTTTATATAAGGAATCAAGTAATCTGTTTCTACCATTCAAAACTTTGTGGCATATCTTTTTCCTTTCTAGACTAAGGACTTAAGTTACATTCATGTTATTTAGTTCCATAAGTGATTTGCACTAAAGATTGTGGTAGCTGGAAAAATATCCTGGACTTAATACAAATATCTTCACTAACTGGTAAGAATATGAATATTAAAGAGTGACATGGTTTATCCAATGTATTAGAGTTTATTTCTGACCGAAACAATAACCAACATTCAAGAACAAAACAACACGACCTTAAAACAAAACTTACATGAAATGGAAAAATCTAGCTACTTAACCTTATTTGATGTTCTATTTACTGGGCACCTCACAACTAAAGGGATGGGATTAGATTAGGCTAAACTCAAATAGCCCCACTTGTATTTTATACCCAGTCCTAATAGAGAGCCAGGTGTTGTGCACAACTGGGCAAGCTCAGCATTTGTGCTTTGTCTTATTTTGAAATTAACACAATGTGCTTGGAGTGTACTTGACAATGATATTGATCAAAAGGTGTACACTCAAAAGAGATGGCAAGCTTGGTTTAATGCCACAGAAGCCAGATCCAAGCACTGTGCTCTGTTGGCAGCTGTTTCCTAGATCTGCAACAATCTCCTCACAGTTTACCCACTCTCGGAATGAGGTCAGGAAATAACCTAGGAGTCTGCTTCTGTGATGAGTTTCCTAGTGTTCTGGGCAATTTCACTGCACACCTTTACTACAATAACTAGAACAACCCATTGCAGAATGCCTAAGATAAAGGGATAAGGGTAACTAAATTGTTAAATCATGTCTTCCACAGACTTCAAGAAACGGAACTAACTTTGCCAAAACATTTACAGAAAGTGTACTTTTCTTAGGAAAATTGAGGTGTGCATGTCTTTCTGGAATGTCTTTGGAAATATTTATGGGAGGGTAAGCATGACACCAGGGAGTACAGAGCATGGCCCAAGAAAACCAATCTAGTTTCATAATATGGACATTCCAAAAGCAGAGGCATGGAGAAGCAAGGGAACTGTATACATGGACTGGAAGATTTATGGAGTGTTTATATATGTAGTGATATAGCTCCTCAGCCCACTTCCCTGCTTGCACTGATTCATATAACTAATCTTTATTGAGCTCATAACTGCTGCCAATGGTGGGAATATGAGAATATTATATAAGATATGGTTTCTAACATTCAGGAATTTATTGTCTTTTTGGGAAACAAATGAGTACACCAGTCACTACTATGCAAATGGCATTTATAGCACTTCCTTATACTTAACCTACATCTCACTTAGGCCTTGATTTAGAGTTGCTTAGGCATAATACCATCCCTCCTGGTAAAGGAATATTCTCAAAGTAATTGATGATCTTTGAAACATTTGGAATAGTCCTGATAAAGAAGAAGTTGTAATAATGAGGATTGTCTTGTCAATGTACAAAGCTTTAAGATTTGTGGGTGATTTTAGGCAGAGACTGCTCATTTGTTCCTGACTTTACGTATCCAAACTAATTGCACAGAAATATATTATTTAAAACACTGCTTGGCCAATAGCTTAAGCATATTGCTAGCTAGCTCTTATATCTTAAATTAACCCATTTCTATTATTTTATATTTTACCATGAGGCTCATGGTTTACTGGTAAGGTTCCAGTGCATTTGTCTCCAGCAGTAGCTACATAGCTTCCCACTAACTCCACCTTCTTTCTCCCAGCATTCAGTTTAGTGTTCCTACATAGCTCTACTCTGCCCTGTTACAGGACAAAGCAGCTTCGTTATTCATTAACCAATAAAAGCAACACATATATAGAAGGACTTTCCATATCAGGTGATGGGGATGGGGCTTAAGTTTATGAAGCTATTTAGCAAAAGGCCACCAGAACACTATGGACAGGGTCTATGTGATTTCTAATTTCACAGTTAGTGGAAGTAAGCTTCTGTACAGAAAAGATAATTGGGTCTGGCTTCCTGATGCTTGCTGTTCTTCCTATGACCATGGGCTGCTTCCTTTCTTATGGATAGTAAAAATATATACATGTGTTCAGTACTGAGACAGTCATGTGAATGTCTCCTTAGAATAATGAGCAAGTTTTAATTCAAGATTTCTCTATTATTCACTGTGTCTTTGGTAAGGTTTTGTTTGGGATTTTGTTTTTGGTTCTTTTGGATTTTATTTCTGGTTGTTTGCTTGTTATTTTATTTGCTTTTTTTTGAATTCACAGTTTTGTCATATTTTTGTCTTAGATTATCATTTTGTTCCATACTGAAGGCAGTGTTTTAAGTTGAAAACTTCCAGAGAGCTTGGTATTACGCACTGTGCATGGGGATTGTTACTCTGAGTCTCTTTGGGCAATAACGTTTGATTTTACGCTACTAGAAAATTTCCCAACTTAAAGCTTTAAGACTCAACGTTTTGCTAAGTGAAATAAGCCAAAAAGAGAAAGACAAATACCATATATTCCAATCATAGAAAGCTTACAAAGTTTATTTCATAGGATGAGTGTGGAATAATGGTCACCGGTACTCAGAAGGATGAATTAAGGTGGAGGTAGAAGACAGAAGGAAATGGAAAAATTATAGATTAGATAAAAGGAAGAATTCATAGTACTCCTTTACTCAGTAATATGGAGAATAAAGCACTTTAAAGAACTTTAGCAAAGTACTTTAGAGGAAACCCAATGCACATTCCAAGATAAGGACATGCTGCTTTGCTATGACCTGATCATTGCACATTGTATGTACCTACCAAATCATCACACTGCATTCCATATATTTATACTATTATTATATGTCATTTAAAATTAGGGCTTAAAGATGTAGCACGGTAGAGCTACAAATGATTCCAAAGCATGGCCTCCTGTAGTTGTGCCTCCGTGAAGGATCCCTTAATGAGATCTGTTCCACCATGCTTCTCTCTAATGAGAGACATTAATCTGTAAATAAAAAATATGTCCCACCTACATCACTTCTGGGCTTTTATCTTTCTTTAATCTATATTCTTTCTTTACTTCTTACTCCATGACTTGCTATGTAGCTGAGTGGCTGGCCCCTGGTGTCCCCTCTCCCTTCTTTTTTTTCTCCTTCTCTTCATTTCCTCTGCCTGATAGCCTTATCTATTCCTTCTCCTGCCTATCTATTGGCTGTTTTGCTCTTTATTAGTCCAATCAGAAGTTTTATAAAGACAAAGTAACACAGCTTCATAGAATTAAACAAATGCAACACATTCTTTGCATCATTTAACAAATATATATGATTTAAATCAAAAGTATTAAGAAATAAAGCAATTTTTAAAATTAAAACCATGAATTAAAAGTCTTATATACCTAAAGACTTTAGATTCATTCCATGATATTGTACAATAGATTCTAAATGTAGAAATGGCATGATTTGGTCTGTCATAACCTTAAACAGATCACATTTTACAGGGAGGAGACAAGGCCATGTGTTACAGTTAATTGTAACTCTTAATTGAGGGCCTAAGTGAAAGCTGTGGCCATGAACATGAATAAGAGAACTGTCTTAGTTAGGGTTTCTATTACTGTGAAGAGACATCATCACCACAGTAACTCTTACAAAGGAAAAAATTAAGTAGGGTGGCTTGCTTACAGTTCAGAGGTTCAATCCATTTTCATCATGATGGGACATGGCAGTGTACATGCAGACACGGTGCTGGAGAAGTAATTGAGAGCCTATATCCTGTAGGCAAAAGGAAGTCTGAGACACGGGTTGGTATCTTGATCATATATGAGACCTCATAGCCCACCTCCACAGTGATACATTTCCTCCAAGAAGACCCCATCTACTCCAATAGGCCATACCTCCGAATAGTGCTGCTCCCTTTGGGGGACATTTTCTTTCAAATAACCACTGGAAGGTACAATGAGAGACATTTCTGAAATAAAAGTATTGATAGATAGAATTGAATGTCTACATTTGGAAGGGAAAAGAAGAAAATAAAGGTATTCATGTTATTCCATGGTGTATTGCTTGAGAAATACAAAGACTGCAGTAGGTCAATCAGGCAAATCAGATGAAGAATCCAAAAAAATAAAAAGAAACAAGAAATTGGTCTAAAGCAACAATTTTATCTAGCATTTAATTAGAATAGACAGTTAAAAGGTATAGGACTTTGTGACTAACCAACTGATCTTTGAAAGTGCAGTGTCTGTAGTCACAGGTGGTGGTGGTAATCGCAAGTGTCTCACATGCAAACCACATACACTAATAAGTATTTTGTACCTTTTTATATGAAAAGGTTTCTATTCTGGTGTAGGAAGTCCTTCTGTATATGTGTTGCTTTTATTGGTTAATAAATAAAGCTGCTTTTGACCAATGAGTTAACAGAATATAGCCAGGCTGGAAGAGATATACATAGGGAGAATAAGCAGAGTCAGGGAGACACCATGTAGCCACCAGAGAAAAAAGACATGAGCCGCCAGCCAGAACCTTGCCAGTAGGCCATGAGCCTCATGGTAAAATATAAAATAATAGAAAGTGGTTAATTTAAGACGTAACAGCTATTTAAAAATGCACTTAAGGTATTGGTCAAACAGTATTTTAATTAATATAGTTTCAGTGTGATTATTTCAAGTCTGGACAGATGGGAAACAAATGAGCAGTCTCCCCCAACACTAGTCTGCTACTTAGAAAGAGCTAACAGCTAGTAAGCTAATATTGACAAAAAGCAGAGGAATTTGACATTTTGTCTTTTCCTGAATATACAGTTTCTGAGATATTTTAAAACATTGTCAATGACAGTTGCTCATTCTTCCTGAATATTGGGAGCAAAGAAACATAGATCCTTTAAATCATTAGCAATTTCTCAATCTAATCTTTTAGGGAATAAAATTCTTAAACCTCCTGCATCCGTTTACCATAAATTAATTCTTATAGTTGTTTATTTGGGAATTTTGGCCACTTATACTCCTTAGAACAGCTTTAAGATTTCCCTGATGTGCTGAGATAAAGGTGATACAGAACTTATGGGAATGGTCAGCCAATGATCAGTCCAGCTTGAGACCCACTCCACGAGAGGGAGCTCATACCCAGCACTGCCTGGATGGCCAGGAACCAGAATCTGGACAGCCCAGAAACCTAGAATAGAACCAAATATGACAGGGGGAAAAACGTCAATGAAATTATATATGATACTCTGCTGTACTTGTAGGTAGAAGCCTTGCAAGATCATCTGAAGCTGATGCAGAGACCCACAGCCAAACAGTAAGTGAAGGTCAGAGAATCCTTGGAAGACAGGGAGGAAGGACTGTGAGAGCCAGAGGGGACAAGGATACCACAAGAAAACCCACAGAATCAACTAACCAGGGCTTGAAGGGGCTCACAGAGACTGAGCTGACAAAGAGCCTGAATGCATCTGACCTGGGCCCTCTGCATATATGTTATAGTTCGTGCAGCTTGGTGTTCTTGTAACAGTGAGAGTGAGGGATATCTCTGACTCTTCTGCCTGCTTCTGGAACCCTTTTCCTCCTATTGGTTGCATCATCCAGCCTTAATATGAGGGGAAGTGCTTAGTCTTATTTATTTATTTATTTATTTATTAAAAATTTCTGTCTTTTCCCCGCCACTGCCTCCCATTTCCTTCCCCCTCTCCCAATCAAGTCCCCCTCCCTCGTAAGCCCAAGGTTCCCTGCCCTGTGGGAAGTCCAAGGACATCCCACCTCCATCCAGGTCTAGTAAGGTGAGCATCCAAACTGCCTAGGCTCCCACAAAGCCAGGCATCCTCCTGAATATTAACCTTCATCAGGCGATGAAAGGAGACAGAGACAGAGACCCACATTAGAGCACCGGACAGAAATCTCAAGGTCCAAATCAGGAGCAGAAGGAGAGAAAGCATGAGTAAGGAACTCAGGACCGTGAGGGGTGCACCCATACACTGAGACAATGGGGATGTCCTATCGGGAACTCACCAAGGCCAGCTGGCCCGGGTCTGAAAAAGCCTGGGATAAAACCGAACTCGCTGAATATAGCGGGCAATGAGGACTACTGAGAGCTCAAGAACAATGGCAGAAGTGCTTAGTCTTATTGTACCTTGCCAGGCCGTGTTTGGCTGATAACCTTGGAGGCCTGTTCTTTTCTGAAGGGAAATGGAGGAAGAATGGATCTGGGAGAAAGAGGAAGTGAGGGAGAGACTGGGAGGAGAGGAAGGAGGGAAAACTGTGGATAGGATGTACTATATGAGAGAAGAGTTTTTTAAAAAAAAGATTTCCCTAAGCTTATTTGATATTGTAGAGAAAGAGATGTGAGCAGAGAAATATTTTGACCCAAAGGCAACAAGGGTCTGAACCTGTCATTCTCTCTTCACCATATTCAGTGAGATGCACACAGAAGAGAAAGGGAAAGAAAGAAAGTGGAGATGCGATGCAAATCTTTTCAAGTCTTGTCTTTAATGAACAGTGGAAAGTATTCTTAGGAAGTATACCTAATTTCCTATTAAATAATATTAGGATATGATCTCATATAACTCAGGCTGGCCTCCAACTCATTATGTACCTTAGAATGACCTTGAACTTCGATATTCAACCTTCTACTTCCCAAGTATGGTGTGCAGAGACTGGTGCTATAAGTCAAACTTCCTGCGTGCTAGACACACGCTCTGTCAAGTGAGTACCGATGCTTTATCGGTTTCTAATTTACAGGGTAAATAATAATAACATTTATTACTTAGTTTGTATTATATATAAAACATGATTAACCTGTAATGTCTCTGATGCCTTATTCTCACTTCAAACAATTCAATAAAAAATAATATTCAGCTGATTTCACAACAAAGACAACAAAATAAATTAGCATAGCTGAAATCTACGTCTAACAATTACCAGAATTGAGATCCACAGAAAAATCATCTGAGTCTGAGTGAATTTTGGAATTTTCCCATCCCCTTTTACTTTCTTTTAATATTATCAAGAAAACATCCAGAAAGGAAAAATATTAACTGGTAATTTACACCCCAGAGTCAATATTTTCTGATGAGAAAACAGTGCTTCAGGGCTGTAACTGGAGCTCAACTGGCTCCACCCGGAATACACAAAGCCCTGTGTTTGGTACCTAGTACCACATAAATCAGGCTCAGTGGTGCATAGCTGTAATCCCACCTTCCCTGACACAGGAATATCAAAAGGGTTAGGGTCCTCTTGAACTATAGAATGAGTTCAAGTTCAGCCTGATCTAGTTCATGAGACCCTGTCTCTACATAAAAAATAAAAAGAGACTAGGGCAATACTCTGTGGCAAAGCTGAGTTAGCATTACAGTAGCAATAATAGCTAAACTTCTCATGGATGGATTTGTTACCAAATATTTTCTCCTCTGTCCTTACCTTTTTAAAATTATTTTTGAGATTATACTATAATTACAATCCTCCCTTCCCATTCTGAAGACGTAAGTCACGAACAACGCCACACCAGTTTGGAGTTATGATTAATAGGGTGGTATTTATTTAAAGGGGAAAAAACTTACAGATCACCGTCCCAGACAACAGCCCTCTGCGCAACCAGGAAGGTAGTCTATCACCGGCAGAGCAGGAAGTGAAGAGAGAGAGCGGAGGAAGTAGCCGTTTTTTAAAGGGAGAGAAACCACGCCCCAATGGGCTGGTATCTCAGCAGCTATTGGTTGGAGGGGCAGAAGGACCTCCCTCAACACCATTCTTCCTTCCAGACACTTCCATATATCCCAAAGACTTTGCCCAAGAGACACTGGTGAGATGGCTTAATAAATAGGGCCAAGTCTGACTTATCAGTTAGATTTCCTGAGTCTTAAGGGGGAAAAGAGAAAATCAAATTATTTAAGTTATCCTCTAACCTCCACATATGTGCTGTGGCATGCATGAACACCCACACCCCACACACACACACCCCACACAGACAGTTTAAGTAGAATTTTATTTAGCAAATACCTGAGAAATATTAGAGTGTTCTGACCCAAAGAAGTGGAAAATCAATCCCTTAAGTTCTGCACTGTAGATTTTTTTAACCAGCTTTGGCGCTAAGGATGTTACTCAGCTGGTAGAGTTCTTCTCTAGCCGACAAAAAGCCTCAGGTTTGATGGATCCCCAGAACTGCATAAACCAAGCGTGGTGGCACATACCTATAATCCTAGCATGCATAAGGTGGAGACAGAAAGATCAGAGGTTCATGGTCATCTTCAACTAAATAGGTAGTTCAAGGCTACTCTGAGCTATAGAAGCACTGTGAGGAAAATGGTTCAAAGGAAAGAACAACTATTTAGAAATCAAGGTCAAAAGAGGATGACAAATAATAAATCAGAGAAGGGCTGAGGGCTCAGTGTGAGTTCCAGGCACTGGCCAGAGTTCTCACTGCCGAAGTTGTCCCTGGAAGCAGGAAAATAATGGAAACTAAAGACAATACATCTTCAGTTTCTTTCAAGTTGAAAGCAAGTAACAACAAAAAGACACTTATACTTTCAACTAATATTTTGGCTCCTAAATAAATCAACCCCTGCGCAATATCCCCAATTTGCACATAAAACTGAATCAGGAAAACAGGTACATCACTGCTTCTGCTCTGAGACAAGGATTTCTCACCCCAGGTAAATTCTTTTATTTATTTATTTATTTATTTATTTATGTATTTATTTATTTAT
>NW_026067944.1:21638042-21795673 GCF_014885135.2 Alexandromys fortis | reverse complement strand
TGCAAATGGACGGAAATAGAAAACACTATCCTGAGTGAGGTAAGCCAGACCCAAAAAGAGGAACATGGGATGTACTCACTCATATTTGGTTTCTAGCCATAAATAAAGGACATTGAGCCTATAATTCGTGATCCTAGAGAAGCTAAATAAGAAGGTGAACCCAAAGAAAAACATATAGGCATCCTCCTGAATATTAACCTTCATCAGGCAATGAAAGGAGACAGAGACAGAGACCCAGGTAAATTCTTTGTTCTACAAAACAGGAAGATAAATATCTGAGACAGGGCTGTGCCTGGGTAAAAGAAGTAAAACCAGGAACCCTTAAGCCTGATGAGATGGGAGTCATTTAGAGCATGTTTACCAAGCTTATACGCAATCTGTTTTGTGTTTGTTAGAGTAATGTGTAGCCAGAGGGGCCCTGGAGTGTGTCCTTTAAGTCTTGATGGGGTACCCACTTCTCGGCTCTATTTCTGGTAGTGTACAGAAAATAAACTCCAAAAATGTAAAAGAAATACAGGCTTTGAAATGATTGCCACAGGGATCCTTGTTACTCACAGGTTTCATTTGAACCCTTGACCGAATTCTTGGATATCTATATGGTATTAATTTCCAGTTATAAGTCAAGAATCAGCGATATAAAAATATTTGTATCGAGCTAATGTATCAAATTAGCAGAACCTACAAATGGACCCCCAGTTTCCCAGGAAACCAAAGCAAACTAACTGGCAAAAATCTACCCTTGAAGGTGCTTGACCATGGGAAGGCATTGAAGCTTCAGCGAGGAAGAGTTCAGGAAAGAACACAGCCTGCCACACAACTTTATGCCGGTAGTAGCTGTCTTGAGCGAGTGACTAACACTTGTGTAACTGTATGTTCATCACAGCCGACTGCCACAGCTCCAGAAAGCCCTGCCTCAGTCAGAGCTGTTTAACAACAGTTTACACTGCTTTTCATTTTCACAAGCTGCAATGAACAAAGATCAGGGCCCCCTAAACCTTTTCCATTCCAGAAATTTTATGTGACCTCATGTATAAGTATATATAAAATAAGTATGCAAATCAAACCTTTACTGCTAGTAAAACATAAAGGAATATATTTAAATGTATTTTAATCCAAAGATACACCAATTTGTTATTCACACATTGAAAACGATGGCAGAAAAATATGAGAAGTCTTCGTTTTTCCATAACTAAACCATTGTGTTTCTTTAAGAGCAGAGAGTTTGTAAATAATCTAAAAACCACTGCCAGTCATGGCATCCAGTAGTCTTGAATCTGAGCTGAAGTGTTCCAGGCAGGATTCGTTGACTATAGGGTATGAGGGCAGGCACCGAGCAGACTGTCCCAGCCGTATGTTCAGAACCAAGACTGCAGTCAAGCTGGGCATTGCAGCACAGGCAATAGCTGGTAGAAACACCTTGAATAGAGTGCATTAAATAGATCAGTGGCCCTGCCCATTCAGAAACCTTTTCCTGTTGCCAAAATTTGTACAACTTCCATATTCAGTTATCGGACCCTACATTGTTGCAACCCACAGTGTAAGAAACTTTGCTCTAGAACACATTCTCACTTTGGCCAAAGGAGGAGTGCTACCCTGGTGACGAAGTAGAGAGGGTTGTGACTGCCAATCAGTGAGGCTGCAGTTGATTGGGCCAAACAAAGCCTGCTTGGTTGTAACTGGTGATAAAGAGGTAAGGTTGTAACCAATTGAAAACAGATAGTCATGATTAGTCCAAATACTCCTTCTCAAGTTATATAAACTGGCTGATCGGACTTATGTTATAAATTAGTTGGGATATAATTTCCTTTTCTACCTTCCCTGGTGTTGCCACATATTAGTCCCAATGGAAAGAAATGATCCTGCGTAGCCTTTTCTTGACAGCTGTCAGTGGTGAGGGCTGAGCTAGAAGCAGAGCCCAGAGAAGGGAGAGGCAGCAGGAGCAAAGCGGTGGTGACGGCAGCAGAGCTGTGGGACCGCAATAGCAGGAAGAGCAGAGCCGGCAAGCCAAGCAAGGCCGCTAGCTGCTCGACCGTTGAAACGGCAGCAGCTAAACAGCTGCAGAGCAGCAAGAGCCGGAAGAAGAATGAGGCAGACTGGGAGAGACAGCAAGAGAGGGCAGAGAGCCAAGGATGAAGAAATTTGAAGAAAAACAAAAAAGCACAAGGATCCAGAGAAGACCATCTGCAAGCCCTGGTTGCCAGAAGATTTGCAGAGAGCTGTCAAGCCTTTAGGAAAAAGGGTCTCAGAGCCTACTAAGGTCCTGATATTAGAGGCCTGTACTAGAACTGTGCCTGTAGCACCACATGGTAGTACCCGTGACGGCTCTTGCCTGCCAGTGTCATTCACGACCTACAAACACCTAGTGCCTCCATGAGCCAGCACTTGAAAGGTTCTCTGCACCTGATAGGATTTCATTTGATTACAGTGACTTACGTTCTAGCCAGGTGACTGGAAACATCAGTACTGTGAAGAAGTTCAGCCTAAACAGGTAGGCGAGCAAAAGTCCGCATACAATTTTCTCTTTTTCTCAGCATCTAAAGTCTTTTTTTTTAAATATAATTTTTTATTGAAAAAAAAAAAAGATTTCCGCCTCCTCCCCGCCTCCCATTTCCCTCCCCGTCTCCCTTTTCCCCCCTCCTCCCTCTCCTCTCCCCCTCCCCCCACTCCTCTCCCCCTCCCTCTCCAGTCTGAGGGGCAGTCAGGGTTCCCTGCCCTGTGGAAAGTCCAAAGTCCTCCCCGCTCCATCTGTTTCCCCGGCTTTTCAAATCAAAGATCCCTACATCATTCTCCCTCTGGGAACTCACAGCAAGAGCTGCAACCTGATCCAGTCTGCGCTGGCCGGGACAGCTGTCCAGCTTCAAGGGAGAGCCTCCATGTGATAGAAAACCTGGAGATTCAGTGGGAGTCTAAGGTCACATCCAGGTGGGGCTGTCGATGAGGAAATTGAGCTAGGAGAGCTCTAGAGGTTAAAAAAAAAAAAATGCTTTCAAATGATTACTTATTGGTGCTAACTCTCCTAAATCCAAGACCCAAAGAATACAGGCTACAAGTATGTGCCCATCGGCTGCACATACTATATTCTTGCCACAAAAGTGAGTCATATGATCATAGAATGTCACCAAGAGAATGCAGACCAACTTATTTGCACTAGGAATCCCAGAAAGTCCCTATTCTGTCTTTCATTCTGTTGACATTTTATCATTTGTTAGGGATATTGTTCTTAATGATATTTAAGCAGTGTGAAATTTCATTTCATATAGCACTATAACTGGATCATGGATGCATCTGATTGAATGTTACTTCTGAGTGTTTCTATGAGAGCATTTCGGGAGGAGATAAAACAGTTGGATCTATAAATAGACTATATAAGATAGTCCCACTCAGAGGCACCTTGCACTATGAATGGAGCACACACATGGAAAAGGAGGGATTCACTGACTTTCCTCCTGACTAGATGATCTAGGATATCTATCCTCTCCTGTTGTTGGTATTTATGATTCTTAAGCCTGTAGACTTATACTGGAATCTATACTGCTGGACGTCTGGCTCTCAGGCCTTCCAACTGTATTTCTGTCTTTTCTGGTCTCCATGTTGAGTAAGGCTTCTCAGCCTCTCTCCTCACAGGAGCCACTAAGTGGTTCTGTCTGTCTAGAAGACTTTAACACATGCACACAGATACTATACATTGTATATGCTGGTAAAAAGTCACGAAATTGCTTCATTCTTCACGATCTCCTAGGATATGTTTGATATTGGCCAGTACTGTAACTTGAACTCTTCCGTGCTCTGCCTATGTTTATAAGCAAGACACAAGCCAAGCTTGTTCATCTTCCTGCAAACTGGTGACTGTTTGAAAAAGCCACATCTGTCCCCGTGCCATAATGCCTCAAACTGTGGTACTGCTTTACCTTTGAGGAACTTTCAATCATTTACCTGCAACATTAGAGAAATGCAAGTTGATTTCAAGAGGACCAAAGCTGCTAACCTCTTCACTTCATTACATTAGCCAATTCCTTTCACACTCTAGAAGGAAACAATTCAAACAGGAAAAGCAAGATGTGAACGTACAGGCCTATTCCCAAAACCACATTCCCTGGCAGCCTTTGTGGGGTTTATTTTAAACCTCACACACCAGCAATATCTGTCTTGGAAAACCTGAACTGTTCATCTGTCACACGGCAGGAGATGGTCTCTTTTTGCCTAAGCAAAATTATGAGAGAAAAATCTGAAGTGACTTGAAATAAAAGATCCTACCAACCCACTCTTCCTGTTTGCTTCAGGGGCCTTCCATCACTGTACCCCAGATGTAGTGAGGGAAGAGATGAGGTGCCAAAAGAAGCCTTCAGGATTGAATTAAAAGCAATGAGAGGTTGTAAAATACTTAGCACAAAAAAAAAATCCATAGGAATGTGAAACTTATGACTACAGTGGGCACCATATTCTGCCATATACTTCTGATTATATTTGGTGTATAATTAGAACTTGCCCCCCTAAAAAAGTTTGGCCTTCTTTTCAAGTATGGAGGGATTTCAAGCTCCTAAAATTTACCCTAAAGTACTCAGAGGAAAAAAATGAATACTTTTTCAAAAGGAAGACCTGCTAACTACAAAATGAATATCCAAAACCCATGGCTTTAATTTGAAACTTGAGGTGACTTTTAAAAATTATTTTAGATTTATTTTAATGGTGTGTGTGAGTGTGTATATGCACACATACACGTATGCACCCCTGTTTATGTGAGTCCAGGTGCCCACAAGGCCAGAGATGTCAAATTCCATGGAGCTGGAGTTATAGGCAGTTGGGAGCCTTTTGATGTAGATGCTGGGAACCGAACTCTGATCCCAAGGAAGAGCAACACTTGCTCTTAACTGTTGAGTCATATCCCCAGCTCCAGGGTGATTCTCCTGGCTGTTTGTTGGTCTGTTTGTTTGTCTTTAAGAAGGAGACTTGAATTAATTAGAATGCAGTCATGGAAAATGGACAAAGTTAGAGCAAAAACCAATCTTCTATGGTTTTTCTATGGGTCTTCTATGTCCAATCTTTTGTCCCTGCAGCACAAGGTTGACCCCTGCTGCCATCGTGCTTGAGAATCATACAGTTGAGTTAACAACCAACCAACCTCATAATGTTTGTTGCTTCTGTTTTGCCAGTAAATATTCATGACTACCTTGGACCTTATGTGACATGTGTATGGTAGCGGAGATGCCCTTGCCTCCAACCTCATTGTTTTTCCAAAGATGCCTGAGATAAAATGGGGTATAATGATACCCCAAGGGGAAATCTCTCTTGAGGAACAGAGCCACTCAGTCACCGACCTTTCAAATAGAACACTTGGATAATTGAGCCTCCTTTTGTTTTGGTTCAGTCACAGAACCACTTCCTCCGTCTTCCCCAGCTCTGAAGGCATGGTAGCAGAAATTAATCCATGTTTTTTCTTGTATTTCTCACATTTCTTCAAGAGATAGAGTGAAAAACCTGAACAATGACTTTTCTCAATTCAGCTCTATTGTTTCTTTAATAGCATGACCAGAAGGCCTATGTTCCTATATTCTGACTCTGTGTGACATGGAATGTACGGCCAGATAACTGCCAATTCTGCTGAGGTCAAAATGACTTGGGTCTAAAAGGGAAGCTCTGTGGTACCATTCTTTTTCACATTTATTAGAAAGCAGAACAGCATTTTCCCCTCAAGATAAATTTTATGCTTGGGTACATATATCCACCTGCAGGTGAAAGGCAAAGCACAGTCCTTTTTGGAATTAGGGGTACAGGGTCAAATCATTATTGAAGTTTTTTTTTTGATTTGTGGAAATTAACATTCTTTGGTTTTAGTTCTTTCAGCTTAATAAGATGGTTTATTTTCAGCCCTTAATACTTCTCAGAAATCTTTTGATTCTAAAATTCATTAAAATCCAAATTCACCTAAAAAGTACCTAGTTTGGCCACAATATTATCTATGAAGCACAAAATTTGAATTGGGCCTAGCCAGGGCCTCTTGTTCCAGCCATGATTAATGTGACTTCCACTCCTTTCCCACTTCCTCTCCGAGGACTGATGTGGAAAGCAAGCCTACCCCGAAGCCTAAGAAAACAGAAACTTTCTTCCTTCATTCCACTTTTAAACATTGTAGTTTTTATAACGTATTGATTAAAAGCATATTTTAATCATACTTAAAGTGATGTCTTTAACTTTTTCCCAAATAAAACAATAACATTCTCCAATTCTTGGTTAAGTTCTGTTCTTCCAAAAGCTACTAACCAAACAGCCATCCTGGAGTGAACAGCTCTCCGTTTTACAGAGAAGGTAGAATTAGAATGTACACGGAGTCAGACTTGAATAATCAGGCGGATTTAATGGAATTAGGTTCAGATGTGTGATTACAAACAGCCTGTTCATTGGCCCTGGCGTGCTGTGGCTTGTCTCCTCCATCTTCCTTAATTTGAGAGGCTTTGCTGGTGTCGCTCATTGTTAAATTATGTTAGATATAGCGTCCAATTCTTACACCTCCATACTTGTCCCTGTTGGTCTGTGTTTCTTCAATATTCCATAAGAGATAACAATAAATGGTTTATGGGATGAAGGGCACTAGACAACTTTTCATGAAAAGCTTTATTTGACTTTACTAGATAATGAATAACTTGAGAATTTTATCCTTTAAAGAAAGTGAAATGGGCATTTATCACTCTTCTAAGTTGCAACATCTGGGCTTCCGAGGACTGGATAAGTCTATACTGGATGCCATCAATCTGTAGAAACCACCAACATCAGTCTACCGCCTCTCAAATTCATAGCTCAGTCAAACCATAGTGCACAGAGGTGACTTATTGGGGAAGTCATCTTTGAAAGTGCATTAACTGCTTCCTCATTTACTCTTCCAACTGAACGTGACCAAGGAATTTTGGAGCATAAAGAAAATTATCATTTCTACACACAGACGTATTAGCATTCCCTGTATTTAACTTCTTGACTCCTCTTTTCACAGTCTATGGTGCTATTTAAATGTTTTCAAAGTAGACAAGAAAAAAAAATGGAGCCAGGGCACAACAAAACTGAGGTCTGCAAGTCTTTCTTTATTTCTGCATAACTAGCCTGCTGGGCTGCCATTACCATGTGCAAGAAATGTTCAGAAGTCTATATTGGTCAGCAACAAACCTTGTTGCCCGAAGTTGGAAATACTTATAATTACAAAATCTAATATTAGATGAAAAATAATAAAGAGAGATAATTGAATCTCCTGTCACATCTACAGGAATTGGAGATATTTCCCATTCAAAATCTAATATTAAAGAAAAACTAATGAATATTTAAAACTTTCTGTATATGAAACTTGGATACTGCAGAGCTCATAACAAGGATAAATTCAAACTGATGTCAATTTCACCCATAGAAGACATTAGTGTGTCTTCTTAAATGCCATCTAACCTTTCCTTAAGTAGAGATTTAAAGGTAATTGAAATATTTGACTTTTACAGATCTAGTTATGAGAATGCTATTCATAACACACAGCAAATGCATCCAAAAAAAAATCTTCGTTCTTCTAATGGTCAACACTAAACAAATTCGGCACCAGAATTTTCCACTCTTCCTTCTGCAAAGCGCAATCACCCGTGCTTTCTTTTGATGGCCTTTATAAACATAGCGCACACATAAATGGGACAGAGCCCATGGTGCAGGAAGAACCTGCTTTAGCTAAACTTTCAAGAGTTCAGGATGCAATGTGTACGTCTTTCAAGCCTCTGTGAGGATGACACTGGTGCCTAAGACAAACTCTACCTCAACCTCGCTTTCGGGTACACACAATCCTACGGAAAATCAAAGCCAGCATTTTCAGCTCTCTACTGGGGCTGATTTTCTAAAGCTTGAATTTCAGGGTTTCCAAACAAGACTTTTGTGCCAGCTTGTCCCATGGCGGGAAGAAAAGCAAATGAAACCACAACGACGTGCCAGTTTTAATTTGATTTCCGGCTCAGCAACTCAACCCTGGTATGAAAATAAAGCCTTAAGCTCGAATCCCTTCTGTAGTAACTAACAAAATAATGCCTCCCCCCCCCCAATTAATCAGAATTCTTTCAATACAACCAGTGAATACAATAACCTTCTCAGAAGGAGGGTTAGAGTACTGTGTCCTTAGGGGAGAGACAGCAAACTACTGTGTCCTTAGGGGACAAATAACATGGTGGAGACACACAGCCTCAGTGGCAGGGTACATGTGTGAGTATAACAAAAGAACAAAGGAAAGCAAGCTTGGACGTGGAACCTAACCCTCTAGTCGTGAAGACAAAATTGGTATTTTAGCAAATGTAAAAGTTTTAGTGGAGTCTTTGGTAGAAATGCTTTTATTTCTACCCCGTGTGGACTATGGAATTAAGCTGGTTCTATAAGTGATTTATCATGAATTGTGTTTAATGCTCAAAGTTCTGACTTTTAGGCATAGTCTGCTTAACCAAAACAGAGCCACCAATGCAGGATACATGAAATACTGTCAGGTCCAAAGCATACAGGGTAAAGGAAAAATTAAGGAAACACAATAAAGGGTTTATTTTGCCTTTGAGGCAGCATAAAAGATGTGTGCTAATTTCTAAATAACAGGGTCTTTCATTTTATGTGCAAATATTTTCTTAACAAAAACTCCAAGAACTAAATTAGCAACATATTATGGTGATTTCTACGTGATGTCTGTTTAAAAGAGGAAATAGCACATAAATGAAAAAGAATGGATACTTAGGTGAGCTCTGATGAATATATTTGAACGACCTGCTAATCACAGACCTTGATGTGATAAATGGTCCCTAGTCCCACAATTCCTGTGATTTCAAATGTGCTTCTCAGAATCTCATTTAATCCCCATTACTGTCATTTTCAGTTTTATCCTTATAAAGCAGCTTTAAGGTGATCCTCATAGTCAAAGACAAGGTTGATGGGTGATAAGCAATTGTCTAGAATTACACAGTAAATCAATGGGGATTGTTCAAAGAGCTGGATTTTGTAAGAGTCTCCCTTCTTACTGTTTTCATTATATGCTCTTCAATGGATTTTTATTGTTTTGTTTTCTTTTTCTTCTTAGACGACTGTTTTTTTCCTAATGAGAGACAAAACAAAAGGTGTAGATTTGAATGGGTGAAGAGGTGGGAAGGATCTGGAAATAGTTGAGGGAGGAGAAAACATAGTCAGAAAATAGTCCTTGAAAAATATATATTTTCAATAAAAAGAAAAAAGAAATGGACTGTTGGGAACTGATTGCTGCCGGCAGAGGGAGAGTCCACTTTTATTAAGAGTGTGGCCTCTGGTAGGTCAACCATGCTCCAGTGGCTCACCACACCCAAGAGTGTATGGGCAGCACAAGTTGGATTCCATTAATTAGAAGAAAATGAAGATACAAAATTAGGTGTGCAGAGAGTGGGAACGGGGTAGATTTGGAAGAGACAAATATGATCAGTTTATATTATATGAATTTCTCAAATAATTTTTTTCAAAAAGGAAAGTAAAAATAGAAAAATGGACCAATGAAACTTTTGATATAATCAAGACAAATTACAGTTCTTAGAAACACAAAGACGTATGAAAGAGCTAGTGTGTTGATTGATCTCCTAATCAACCTATCTTTAATCTCTCTTTGCTTTCACCTAAGAATCTGTCCCAACAGCTTTAAGATGGTGCTTTCTCTCTAATTCAAAATTATTTACATGTTAGCTGACTTCCGAGAGTAGACATAATTCCCAAGGCTGGGTGGTAAAAACTTAAACTGAAGACTCACTTAGGATGATAGAGCGAAGATGAGTGAACCGTAACTGCTAAGTGGTTCCCACCTTTCCTTTAGTACTGTAGGATGTACACAAGCAGCAGTGGGTCAAAGACCTGAAGCTTTGAAGTTGCTGTAGAAGAATAAGAGGAAAGCATTTCGGTATACAAACACAGGTAAGTACTTTCTGAAAAGAACTTATCCACAAAAATATTAACATGAGTTTACATGAGATTTGAAAGTATTTGTACAACTAAGAAATCAAAGTGGAGGGACAACCCATAGAACAAGTGAGAATATTTGCAGAAAATTAACTACTATAATCTGCAGAAAATTGTTTTATTTCTTATTAATGCTAAAGCACTTTAAAGGATGCCCAGATATGCAATTTCTTTCACCATATTTTGGTATGCATCTCTTAAAGTAAGATGAAAAGATAGTGGCCACAATCTCATCACCCTTAAAGTATTTAATAACAAGATATTTGAACAAAAGTAAACTTTGCTACTTGCTTCACCTACACATATGCTGAAATAGTAAAACCTAGAGAGTCTAGACTTGACATTCATACTTTATCAGTGCATCTATTGGATGCAAGAAAATGAACCAAAACCTAATAAACTTATATGACACATAAAGACTGGCTTATGTCCCACATGAAGATAAGAATGAGATATTATTGTTATTATTTATTTTTATTATTAATTATTAGGTAATATTATTAGGTATTATTATTATTACTATTAGGTACTGAATAAAGCCCTGCAGGTATTTTGAATCCATGAGACCACATTCAATACTTAAGAAGTAATGGCAGCGATGATAAGAGGAAAGTGAGAGAACTTAAGAGGCAAAGTACCTAGAAATTTGAGTGTTTCAGCACTAATATCTATTTTCCTCTGCAAGTATGTCAATATATTTATATTATTTCTCTCCATGTTTGGGTAAAAAGCAATGAGATGTTGATCAACAGTTTCTGAAAAGGTAAACAGAATGGTTAATGAAAAAGAAAAATCTAATGAGAACAGATCACAATGATATTATAAAATTATAGATGACTCAGGGACAAATTGTTATTTGTTTGCTGTTTTCTTCTCACTGTGGTGGCATTCCATGGGTCCAACTTAACACTTTAATGATAACTCTGAGTTAAAGGAAGAGATCAGTTTATTTAAATCAAAATTTATGGAAAGAACTGTATTGGCAAGTGCCAAGCAGAATTAACTGGGAAGAATAATTATAAAGATGTGTTGCTCTGAACATTTAGGCCAAGGTTTCCAGTCAGTGAGGTAAGTGAGTGTATTTGTAGAATGAGTACAAGCTACAATCATGGGGTTTTAAAAGCTAGTTTTCTCAAGAAAAAGACTGGTATCGCCTCCAAGACTTTACAAGCACTCGTTATGCCCATCACCCCTACTTAATATGCTTGTATAATTAACCAACGGCTAATTAATTACCCCTGTCTAGTTTCAGTCACCAGGGGAGAGAAGCCAAAGACTATTGTGCTGCAGACAAAAGATGTGCATCTGAGCCCATTCAATGCTCTCTGCTCAAAACTCCAGGAATTGCGATGACATCACAACATCCTGTTCCAAACCACCCAACTGCTTCCACATTTGGTGTTTCCTCCAAAACAACTAACTAGCTCATTTTCTATCTCTACCCAATAGCAATGAAGTAAGAGTCCAGGACAATCATATCTCGTTAAGTTTTTACCTGGCTTACAGTCATGTTTAAGTTTAGAATGTAAAACTTGCCCAATAAAAAAATTAACAAATATCCCATAATTTTATTCTATACCTCACAGTGTTCTATCAGGTGGAAAGCACCAAAAGTAAACCAATAATAATACTGATTATTCCCCTAGCTAGGCTTCCCTTTTCAGTTTTATCTTTAAATAAAAAAAAGTTGAACCACATGCTCTGTTATTTGTATTATTGTTTGACATACAACAGTTGTATTTTTATAAAATTTACATGTCTCTTTTCAGATGTATAATATAATTTTCAAAATTTATTAGTTTATATTTCTTTTACAAAATGGTGTATTTTATAACCGTATTTTTTGCTCATCTACAATTCATTTTAGCCAAATTAAATCACCATTACTCTTTCCTAACACCTCTCCTGCCTCTTTACCTTGCCCTTCCCAAATAGATAGATAGATAGATAGATAGATAGATAGATAGATAGATAGATAGATAGACTCTATAAACTATATATATATGTGTGTGTGTGTGTGCACGAGTGTGAAATGTGTATATGTATGTATATATATCTGTTCTACATATGAGAGAAAAACCTGTATTTGTCTTTCTGAGTGTAGGTTATTTTGCTCAAAGATTTCCAATTCTACCATTTTTCTGCAAGTGCAATCTTCTTCTATAGGTCCAAGTAAAGCTATATTGTAGGGCTTGGTAGGTAGCACACTCACTAAACTGCTTAGGATGGATCTCCAGCAACCAGGTACAAATTGCACCGTCGTAAACTCAGTTCTTGAAAAACAGGGACAAGAAGGGCTCTGGGACTCATTGGCCAGCCAGTGCAGTCAAATGACTGAGCCTGGCCAGTTTATTCAAAAAACATGTCTCAGAAGAAAACAAAAGAAATAAAGAAAAATGGCCGAGCCTGCAAGACAACTTGGATGTGTCCATATGAAAGTGGAAAAAAAGTACCAACTCCTCAAGGTCACTTTGGTTGTTTTGGGTATATTACCAGGAATGGCATAGCTGGATCATATAGTAGTTGTATTAATATTTGAGTAACCACCACACAGCTCTTAGTTTTCTGTGCTTCATCTATACCAAACTTCTGTACCAAAAAAAAAAAAAAACTTCTGTGCATCTATCTATACAATCCAACTGCCCAATTATTGACTAGAATTTTTGTGTTGAGAGTTTAGAGAACTTAATTTTTTAACTCTTTTTCTACTCTGGGTATTAAATCTCCCACCATCTGCCCAGCTAGCGAAGTTTTCTTATGCTATAGACTGTCTCTTCTTTCTGTTGTTTCCTTGACCCTGCAGAAGCTTTTGCATGCCATGCAATCCAATTTGTTAGTTCCTGGAGCTATTTCCTGAACAGTCCTTATGCCTATGGCCTTAAGTGTTATCTCCATATTTTCTTCATTTTTTGAGTTTCTCACCTTAAATTAGGATCTTTGGTTCCATTTGCAATCGACTTTTGTACACGCTGAGAAGATCTGGTTTCATTCTTTTAAATGTGGATATCCAGTGTGGCCAGTACCATTAGTTGAAGACACTATTTTTCTCCAATGCATGTTTTTGGCACAGCTCATTGCCGAGGCTTCTCTTGTATTCATCTATTTCCCATTTCCATGCTATGACCACAGTTCCTTTACAATGGCTCCATGGTATCACATGAAATCAGACACTTGAGGCATCTCTAGTGCCATTCTTTTGCTCGGGGTGATCTTAACACTTAGGGGTCTTTGATGCTTTAATATTATACTCATATTTTTTTCAATTTCTGTGAGGAATATTGATGGGGATTGCATTGAATTTTTAGGTCACTTTCAGTACTATAGTCATTTTCATAGTACTGATTCTTACAATCCACGAACACGACCTGTCTTTCCATACTCTAACTTGTTTCAACTTATTTCTTCATTGTCTAATAGCTTCCATTGCTAAAGTCTTGTGCCCTCTGGCCTGCGCTTATTTAGCTACTTTGAAGTTGTTGCAAATGATATTGCTTCCTTGATATCTTTCTTAGTATATTTGTCATGGGCAAAATGTGTAGTATGGTCTTTCTACCTATGAAATCTATATCCATGTCTTCTCTCCCACAGCACCAACACTGTTTCTGGCCTAAATGACCCAACACCTTTCGGGCAGTTCTTCATTTCCTGATTCTGGTGTCTTTTTGATTTGTATATCCATAGAAACAAATACTATTAAAATAGAAAAATGGATGCTCCCATTGAAAATGCCACAGTGGTCTTTTTTTGAATCCATATAAAATGCACAGGAAAATACTATAATGATCTGTCAGCAATGTGACAGCCCCGTGAGCGCCAATCTCACCTCTTTCTGCCACTCTTCTCCTTGTACGTAATGTATGCTCCCATTAACACTGGATTCAGCTCCAAGGACTTTACTGTCTCTGAAAGAGGGATTTGTTGTTCTTGTTGATTTGTTTTTTTTTTTTTTTCCATATGAGTCTGTACCTCTGCCCGATGCTGCCTTGCACCCAGTGTTTGTGTGGTTACCTCCATCTCATTCCTGGAGGTTTAGCTAACACTGCCTCACCTCAAATTTCACTTCCATAGACAAGCATTTCCAGATACTTATACATTTCTCTTGCCCTTCTCTTTTGTTTTCTATCTCTGTTTCTCATTTGCTTCTTTCGTCAATCTTCTCTAAATTACCTGTGTGTTGCCTGCTCTGTCTCTGTGTGTCTTGTTCGTCTTGTATCTCCAAAGTATAGCACATTTGCTAGTAAAACTAGCTGGTCAAAAAGTACCTGTTCAATTAGTAAATTAGGAAGAAAGATGGGGATAATTTTGTTTTTCCTGTCTGCAATATCTGTGCAGCATGTGCATCCTTTGCAAAAATTCTTGACATACACAGCAGCTATCCCATGATGGGCTTTTTAAAGTAGAGGACAAGGATAATGTTCAACTGGCTAAAGGGCATTGTTCTTCATGTACAGGCAGAGACAATCTACTTCACACTGGGAACTTTGTGCTCTGTATCAGCCATTACCTACCTGGTTTTAAGCTAGAAGTACCTCAGTCATCACTCTTGTGTCAAAAAACATAAGATGAAAAGTCACTGCCGTGGCTACTCTATGAAGCAGATGAGTCTCCGTTTCTAGGTAGTGCTGTAAAAGACTAAGTGCCAGCGCAGAAGAATGATCTAAATAGATGTGACATGGAGCAAATAATGTCATAAATCGATCCTCTGCACACTGAAGCCTCTGTAGAAATAATAGTACATTGTTCACTCCACATCCTTCCTAAGAAGAAACCCCAAACATTTGACAATGACTTCTCTAGGAAAAGGCTCACCTGCTTCAACTCCCAAATATTCAAATGAGGAGATACATTTCCTTTTCTTCATCAGCGCTAACTATGTAGTTAAAATAATTGACAAAACCAACTCTTTCAGCATCATTAGTCTTAGAATTGTATCCTTGGACACAGTGTACAGTTGTTCAGGTGTAAATTTTGACATATTGTTTTTATTTGTTAACTTGAAGAATTGATATTTCTTCTTATAAATAGTTACATATACTAGTGTAAATACAAAACTTAGTGTAAAAGTGAATCTCTTTCAATGATAACTTTGTAAAATAAAGCATTTAATTTTTATATGGGCCTTTTCCCTGGACATAATCAAAAATACAGTTAAAAGTAATACATGTCTTTGGGGGATCCTATAGATAAAACAAATCGCAATAAAAATACCAATTTATTGGTAATTCCATAACTTTTCTATTATTAAATTTTAGACTAGTCACATGACCAAAATGTTTTGATTGCTGTTACTAGTATTACTGTCATTGTTTTAATAAAGGTGATAGTAGTTTGTGGCAGACATTGCTATTTTTTACTAATAATCAATTCCTCTCTCAAAGTACTCATAAGGATTCCCTAGAACATAAATATGAATGGAAGGAACACGTGGCACTTTCCATCAGAAACATTCAATTGACAGGGCTCAGCTTCCAACTTATTCTTCCTTACACCAGCAATTATGGCTAGAAAAGCCCAAAAACATCCCCTTCATAGAGAAGGGCCTTACATGTTTGTCTCTTACACTTCTTCAGAAGCTCTGCAGAGGGACATATAAAAGGAAAAATAAACTATTTGGCAAGACATGAATCAATTAGCAATTCCAGTCTTTTCCTTGTCTAATTCTTCTTACTCCTACCCTCTTTGGCAATCATTGTCAATGCCTTAGATTGACATTAATTAACTTAGTGAATATCAGTTAACAGATGAATGGGGAATACTAAGTGATTGGAGAAAAGACAAAATTTTTGAGCTTCAGCCATTTGATGTTTCCAGGGAAACGGCATGAATTAGGTCTGGCCATGCTCAACTTCAACGGAATGCCTCCCGGTACCCTGATGTGGAGAAAAATAGATATCAGGGTCTGCCAAAAGCTATTGCCAACATTTATTTTTAAAAGAGGAAGATTTTTAAATACTAATTGCTTAAATTATATTACTTTAAAATGGAAAAGTTACTGAAATTGAAGTTAAATGTCAACATTAGTCAGAAAGTGGAAACTTCACCAGTAATGTGAGTAGAGAAAACTTAATGTGATGAATTAATGAATAAAAGGTGATTAATGGCTAAAAGGGGGCTGTAAGGAATGTGGGAAGAAGAGACACACATCTACTGCTACTTCTGAGAGACAGCATCTAAGCAACAAGCAATAACCCAGAAGAAGACACACCCAACAGGTGGCAACAGGTTTGTTGAACATGCTATAATGTGGCCTGCACATATCCTCTTGGGTACTGGAAGGCTACAGCTATTCTTCATTAGGGTATAATGGAGGATATAAAATTCCCTGCAGAAAAAAAATGACACTGGACCTCTGGAACACAGTCAGTCACATCATGGGAGGAAATACTCACCACACCAGAAGCAAAGCTAGAAATCCCTTTTCTGTTACATCTTGAAGCACCCCTCCAACTCCCCACTTTAGCTCCTCTTCCAGCTGCCCCCTCCATCTCCCTCCTCAAGCATCCTCCCAGCTCCAGCTCCTTCATCCCCCTCAAGCTCTTCCTCCAGCTCCCTCTCCAGTTTCTCCATCTCCCTCTAGCTCCACCTCCAGTTCCTCCTTCAGTTCTTCCTCCAGCTCTCCCTCCAGGTCCCCCTCCAGCTCTCCCTCCAGGTCTCCCTCCAGCTTCCCCCTCTAGCTCCCTCCAGCTCCCCCAGCATTAAATCTTAATATAGTACAAGCCTGAGAAGAAAAGTGTGTGAAGCATAGGTATCAAAGAAGAAAAAGAGGGAAAAAAAAACAGATTTTGAGCTAAGAAACCCTGACTCTATCAATATACATTAGGAAGGACAGTAAAGCTGACAGAAAGACCAAACCATTTGTCCACTCTGCACTCCAGGAAGAAGTAAAAGTCATCAACATCCTTCAAATAGCCTACATTTGTAATTTTTTAAAGTCCTGGAGTGATAGATCAGAACTTTCCTCATATTTTCAGGGAAATCCATAGCTTCAAAAGATTAAAAACAGCATGAGTAGAGAATTGAAAAAAAAATCTAGATAAATGGGTTAAAACCACTTTTTTTCTGTATCAATTGCTCCAGATTCTCTAGAACAGACCTACAAAAACAATCCTGAAAAAAAATAAATAAATAAAAAATAAAAGTGAATCTTTCCAAGGAGAGGAACTGGCAAAAACAGGGGTGTCTCCAGAAGGAACAAAATGAAAGTGGTTCAGATTCTGCAGACAATAGCTTGGCTCGAATTGATGAAGTCAACTTTAGGTTAGTCTGGCAATATTGCATAAAATCTTCTTCTATGATAAGCATTCTACCTTGAAACTCCCCCTAACAATGCAGGATTTTCGAAAAGGAGGTTAAACATTCCATTCTGTAAAGCTCAGGAAGGAAACAATTCAAAAGTATCAGGAAGTTCCTAAAATATACAAGATTCACTAGGCCACCCCAAGCATTAGAACTGCTAACAGACACTCTCAGACAAGCTGCCCAGGAGAGACTTAGATCAACCTGAGTTACACGGAACAGAGATTCTACAGCCCTTTAAGCTTCCTTATAGGTGTGTGTTAAGGACCTGACTGGCAGAGGAGGATAGGAAGAAGTAACTGGACATATATTGCTGTAGTGTCTTTGCATGAGTCTCTCTTGAGTATATAGTTGAGTACCAGTTTCTCACACATTGAAGGCAACAGTATAAGGAACAAAGTAAAGCAGACCTTGGACTCAAATCCCAGCTATGCAACAAGCCAGTACTTGTGACCCTAGTTACTGTCTTTTGCTCACTCATTAATAAGATGATAGAATGGGTAAGGTCTTAGAATAAGCATTTTGTGGAACAGAGTACGACAATACACGGGTCTCTGTGAGCCAAGTGACACTATGAGGATTAGTAGTAGAGAGCGTGTGTTGTCCCTTCATTTCCAATACTTCTAGTAAAGTTACTTTTAATAAAAGCAAGAAAATTTTGAAAATACAGTTAGTATTTTATGTGTACTACATGGTCACTCATTTACTTTGTTTCATTGCAATTTTTGTTGTATTGAAGAAAATCACCTTATACCAATGAGTCAAGACCTCAAGTTACAAAGTAAAAGGACCTTTTAGTTTATTATTTAAAAATAAAACAGGTAACACTAATTCCTCGCCTTTAAACTTTTATACTTTACTTCACTGCATGTGTAATCACAATGAAATCTTTCATACATTATTCTTCCTTGAAAGATACACTTGTCTTATGCAAGTGGTGAACAATATTCCATTACCAATATGACCATTTACCAGTTCTTAATAATACAATAACATGGAAAACTCTTGGTGTGCTCTCTGTCAATTAACTTTTATACACATCTAATTAATTTCTAGATCATATCAATGAATTCCTTATGAAACATTTCAAGTAGATCCAAAGAAGGAGAAATCATGAAGAAAAGAATTGATTCTTAGAAAATACCTGTCTATATATGAGAATATCAAGAAATCTTTATTATGATATGCTTTTACTTTATTTTATTACAATATGCTTTTGTTTAAAAAATTTTTAAAGGCCATTTCTCTGGGACTTTATGAAAACCATGTTGAAGTTGCATTACATTGCACAAGACTTGGATCATGCATTCAATTACAGCAATTTGGTAAACCACAATTTTTGTAATTATGGGAAGCAGGGTACACCTGTAGCCCTAGGTTAGCTCTGATTGACAAGATTGCTAACACACACAAGTGCACATCAAATACCAGATGAGAGGGAGTGAGACCTGAGGTGCTCAAATTAAGACCATTTTCCATGAGAGGGGAAACAATGACTAGTCACACTAAGGTCAAAAGCTATATAACTTTTCTCTGTGGTTTTCTGCTTTCTCCAGCTGAAATCAGATAGGGACAAAAGGCTAAGAAACTGGAACACTGAACAAATGCCTTTTCTATGAAACTATTACATGGTTGTTAAGAGAATTAAAACCTGGATAAAAGACTTCAGAAATTTTTACCTGTATCAGAGACTTCAAATTTAAAAACAAAAGAAAATATGATATTGGCATATAACCTACTTTGAATAAAACAAGTTAGCTAATTCTACACAAGCAGGAAAGCATCTTAAGCAACATTTAATAATAACTCATGGTTAATGGATATAGAATTAAACTGTAACTTGTTTTTTCCTTTTCAACTTTGTTAAATCTTTCTGATATTGTGAGGGCTTTATTTTGAATATATGTATATATTCCATATATGAATTTGTCAGAATTAAAAAGTATATTAATTTAGGATTAGAAATAATCCTTGATTAACGGTTACACCTATAGAAATTCCCAGTTTTTAAACTCAAATCCCATGTGGGAGCTTTGTCCTTGAATATCAACCACTGTAACTGACAAAAGTAACCTCTAGTTTTTGCCTTTGAAGGCCCTAAACTTTTAGCAATTGACAAGACATTACAGGCAATAGCAGTTTGTAAGGAATAGATTGAATTAGCCTATATCTTCCAGATAAGAAATAAGACTGAGATTCCTAAATTCTGACATAGAACAAAGAGCAAATGTGCCTACATCAATAACAAATCCGGATTTCCCATCCTTAGGTAAGTGCTTCTAACAAGACTTTAAAAATGTGTGACATGACACTGTATATGCACCATCTAAAGGAAGTTTTGGCCTTCTTAACTTGCTTTAAGAGCTCTGAAGATGTGATGGATAGACTAGAAAGAAAACTAACTTCATAGCTATGAGCTGTATTCCTACAGCAAATGGTGGGCACTTGAAGTCACATTTGAAGCAAATATTCATTGATTTTGGGGAAAAATTCCCAAGAGATCCTATGGAAAAGTAACAAAGTAGAAGAAACATGTAGAAAAAAAATCATAATTTCAACAAACAAGAATTGATTTGTGTGTATGTGTGTGTGGTGGGGCAGGCAGGTGTGGGTGCATTGTTGTAAATCTTGATGCTTAATAGGAAGTATGAAGAGGGTAGGGATGGGGAAGGGTGGGATGAAAGCATAGTTGGTGTGGTACTTATTACCTTCTGGCTCCTAGAACTGGCTAGAAGGTTCTCTAATTACAGGGAATTACAGGAATTCAAGCAGTCCATAGAAGCCACTGAAAGTCTGGGTCCTGGGAAATGTGGTAGCACCGAGGCACAAACTCTCTTTCTCAAAGGAATCTAGCTTGTCATCTCCGAGCTGGTAGCTGTCGGAGTGTACGGAAGTACCATCATCAGGAACACCACTGGATTTATGGCTGTGAACACTGTAGCCAAACCAGTCTTGTGGGCTTAGAGAGAAGAAATAATATTAATATGTTAATTGTAGCTGGTACACAGGTTCAATGAGGAACAACCCTTAGGAACTTCTAAAAGCAATTGGAGTATAATGTTACAAGGTTTTATGGTTAAAACTCACTGCTAGGGAAGTCATAGGCCTTAGAAGTAATTAATTGATATTTTTCTAAATGGTCACCTTGTTAAAGTGCCCTCTAAATATTTATTCCCATAGATTTGTGCAGCTTCCAACCTTAGTCAATGAAGCTGCTTATTGCAGTGGGTAGTAGCAAATTCAGAAACACATTGTTGTTCAAAGTGCTGAGTCTACGCATCTGTGAGGGGGCTGGGCAGTGTTGGTGCATGCCTTTAATCCTAGCACTCAGAGGCAGGTGGATCTCTGTGAATTCGAGGTCAGCCTGGTCTACAGAGAGTTCCAGGACTGGCTCCATAACTACTGAGAAACCCTGTCTTGAAAAACCAGAAGAAGAAAAAAAGGAACTTCGAGTGTTTGGCTCTAGATGACATGTATATCAACTACTCATTCCCTGAGAGTCAGGGAACATCATGGAATGGGAAGAACAATGTAAGGGTTGGAGGGTGGGGAGAAGTGTTGTGAAATGCTGCCCTCTGGATAAGACATTGCTGTTGTTATACAAGGCCAACACAAAATCAAGCCAGATAAAATCCAGTATGAATGGGACCATGGAATCTAAGACCTCACCTTCTAGCTGAGAAGACATTGGCACATGCTAAAGAAAGAAGAGCCACTTTTCTTTATGAGTGGCTACTGGTAGGCTTCCTCTGCTCCTACGTATGCTTCCACACCCATACGCATACAGCCATCATTAACTGGACTCATCAGGATTGATGGAGGAAGGTCATTGGTTAATTATAATAAACCAACTGCTTGGCCTCATAGCTTAGAACATAGATGGGAGGAGTAAACAGAATAGAATTCTGGGCAGAAGAGGAAGTGAGGTCAGACTCTGCTCTGCTTCCAGAGAGACTCGACAGATCTGCTCTCTGGAGCAGAGACACCATGCTCAGCTCTCCCAGGCAGATGCACTCAATGAAGCTCCTCCAACCCCGGATGGATGTAGGCTAGAATCTTCCCGGTAAGCGCACCTTGGGGTGCTTACACGCATTATTAGAAATGGGCTAGTCCAGGTGCGAGAATTAGCCTGTAAGGGCTAGAGTTCATGGGCCAAGCAGTTCTTAAATGAATACAGTTTGTGTGTTGTTATTTCGGGCATAAGCTAGCCAAGCGGCCGGGGTGTTGGGGATGCAGCCCCGCCACCGCTCATATTTCAACACAGGATAAAACACAATATTTTTTAAAGTTATGGCTTTTATCATGAAACCAAGGGTCAGAAGCTAATGTGGCTTATTGTTTAGTCATAAAGAAGACCATAGAATGCAAGTTATACATACAACAGACACAAAGAAAAACAGGGAGAAAGATGTTCACCTCAAGGGATGATCATGATTAGAAACATAACAGAAGGACAAGGCACAGTCTTAAAGAAGATCACCTGGTCTTAGGAATGAACTGGTTTGTCTCATTGGCTAATTATAACTTTTTATTCAATTTCAAATTTATTTATTTATTCTATGTGTGTGTGCCATGATGCATATGTGAGTATTAGAAGATTGTCACTGTTCCAGGTGGTGGAACCTTGGAGAATGGAGCTGACAAAGGAGACTGACTAATCTTTCATGAACTTTTTTAGAGTATCAGACAATTTATACCTTGAGGATTAAGAAAAAGGTCATGGAAGGGGGTTGGGGTGGGGGAGAAGGTCGAGAGAATGGGAGGAGGGGAGGGAGTAGGAACTGCGATTGGTATGTAAAATGAAAAGGATAGTTTGTTTTCTTTTTTTAAATAAATAGAAGAAGAAAACTGAGTAAAGTTCACATGAGTTCAGGTTATAAATATCCACCCCAATGGGTAATCTGAAGCAAACCCACTTCTATCTGCTACACCTGATTGAAGAAAATGAGGTCAAAAGATTCTTGTCCTGTTTCCTTAGACAGTTCTCCCAAGCACTCAGAATTCTGCTCACACAACTCTATTCCTGAAAGGTGGTCCAATGGAAGACAACATGCAGGATTCAGTTTCCTCCTTCTACCATGTGGGTGCTAGGAATCAACCTTGATCGTTAGACTTGGAGCGTGGTATCTCTCTGCAGAGCTATCGCACTAGCCCTTATTGACCATTTAAGTATCTCTAGCTTGTTGCAATTTCATATGCTTTTAAAATTAATATTAAAAGAGGCTTTCCAAGTGGCAAGAAGTACTTTTGGCCAAAAATATAAACTAGTTTCCCTTTCTTGTCTAAAATGCTAAAAAAGTTATGATGGCCCTTTGGTATCAAAATATAAATGCACACAAACATACCAATTTTGCTTTAAAGATATTTATCACTCAAACTCTCATAATCTAGTTATGAAAATTTAAAGAGTGAACTATATAACATGCTGAGTTTCATGTGAATTATAAGCCCTCATTCAAGTTTCTTGTTTTAGTAAAAGTTTGTGAATGGGAATATTTGTGGTCTAGGAATTATTAATATAATCTACAAGTAAAAGGGTCAACTGACCTTGAAGTCGGGCATTGAGCCCAGGCATTGTCCAACTCCTCATTGAACTTGGCTTCTGTCTTTTGCAATAATTGGGTGAATAATGCCACTGTTATAAGTTTGGTCATCATCAAGAGGCCCTTGGGCAGCTATCTCTGTAATTTGCCTGTTGTGTAGTATGTGAGGGGCTTCAGAAAGGCTAGTAGTCACCAGTGACAAGGATAGCTCCAGGAAGTAATGGTCATTTTTCTTCAAGATATACAGCACAGAGAACCATCTCCTGAGTAAGTTGTTAAGATCAAATGGTCCATCTGTATTAGATGAACAAAAACAGTGTGTGCACAGGTAGATTAAACCTCAAGTCCACACATCGCATAGCATGACTCCACCACTCCTCTTTATTGCTTCTTATCAATGCATTGAATACATAGTTTATTTCTGTGTGTCAAGTCCTGTATTTTGGAAGTTAATAAGAAGATAGAAGGTGTCTTTGACAGAGGACTAGCATAGTTAGCCTAGTTTTCAAGAAATCCATTAAACTTAGTTTCAGAAGCAACAAATCCATGCCCATGAAAGTTACTAATATTTAAGACACCACCAATACTAAAGAAGGCCAGGGCAGTTTTTAATTCAGTGCCTATAGAGAAAATCAGGTAACACGGTGGTCTGAGAAGTTACCATGGAGGATGGGAGAATACAAATTGGGCCTTGTAAAGTATGCAAGATGTGAATAGCAAAAATTACTTGAACTATGCGGGTCCATGAGAGAATGAGAAATGAAACAGTAAGACCAGGGTGTGAAAAGCCACGTTCGTGTGGCACAAAAGAGTGTATTCTGAGGTAATGTGGAAAGGCTATCTGGTCCAGCTTACTTTTCAGGCTTCAGGGTGAGAACTGGAGGAAGAAGATAAAGAAGGACATTATAAAAGTGGAGGACAGAATAAGGAAACTTTATTCCATGATATCAACTCTCCAATTCTTACTTTTAGATCCAAATGTCCACTGCTTCCTGCAACAAACTCAAAACTCAGAATGAGTCTACTGTGTCTCTGTCGTTAGTCTAATATATAACTTTACCTCAAATTCCATTCCTTCTTTCCAGCATACTCTGGAATTTCCAGGGAAGAAATTCCCTTCACAGTCTGTAACAGGCTCTCCCTTTCTCTCCTCACTCCTGTAAGATGCTCCTTCTGTATGTAAAAGCTGCACCTGTTGCATTATCCTCATCTCCTTCCTAGAAGTTAATGTTGGGAGGGGTATCTGTGGCACACATAGGTCTCCCAAGGCCATCATTCTAACACATTTGACTCTCTAGTTAAATCAAAGATAGATAATACACACATATGGGGGGAAGGGGCAATATCTTGTTCTAAGACTTATTTTTTTAATTTATTTATTTCTTTATTAATTAATTAAAGATTTCTGTCTCTTCCCCACCGCCGCCTCCCCTTTCCCTCCCCCTCCCCCAATCAAGTCCCCCTCCCTCGCCAGCCAACTAAACACAGCCCCAGTATGTTTTTCATTTCTATCACCAACTCACCTGGCCATCATTCACTGAAAATATTGTCTCAACTTTCTCTTCCATCCTACTTCCTGCCATTATCCAGGGTCGATTCAGAACCCTTTAACTTTCCTGCAAAAAGTCTTAGTGTTCCCACTCTTTTTTGTTATACTCATGGCCCCTATAATGCAGTAGAAGAGTCATACCTTTCCAGATTGTCTGGACGTACTATAAATACTAGTCCATCTTGACCTTTAGACTCCTGGACTATTACAGTTTTATTTCCAGTTCAGTACTTTGAAAACACTGAACTCTCTTCTGAGAACACCAAGACTCCCATCTACAAAGACTCCTGCCCATTTCTTTTTACAACACTAATTCTAATTCCTTATCAACTCTCAGTCCAAATGAACTTCTCATAGGCAAATGTTGCCACACTAAAACATACTTCAATTCACCAGAAACAGAGTTAACTAAAGATTCTCCGGTGGGGGACAATGTTGTACCCTGTGGAAAATTTCCTAATGACTATAAACACTTCTGTTTATCAACACTGATGAGTGTAGTCGGAGGCTACTTGTTTGTTTCCCAGCTGCTTAGACCTGAAATAATCACACAGAAATTAATTGCAATACTGTTTAGCCAATAGCTTAGGCATATTTCTAGCTAGCTGTTACATCTTGAATGAACCCATTTCTATTATTTTATATTTTACCACGAGGCTCATGATATACTGGTAGGGTTCTGGTGGGCAGGCTTCTTTCTCCTTCAGCGGCTACATGGCATCTCTCTGACTTCACCTTCTTTCCTCCTCTATCTACTCTATTCTGCTCTGCTGTAGGCCAAAGAAGCTTTATTCATTAACCAATAACACATATACAGAAGGACTTCCCACACCACATGAGAGCTACTAGTATGTAATGAATGGAATGATGCTTAATATTATAGAATGGGCAAGCCATCTCCCCTCCAAAAAAAAATTTCTTACACTGAATGTCAGTGCTGATGTTAATAAACCCTACATAGGATCAGGGTAACACCCTGTACATTTTTTCTGTAATGAGTTTTGCAATGAATTTTATTCATTATGTTTTTATTGCCTATTGTCTATCTTTTACGCCAATCCTGGTTGTCATTGAAATCATGAGTAAATAACAACATAGTGACCAATGCTCACTTATTGGCAGAAAAAGGATAAAAATCAGAGAGCAAAGATTCTATAATAAGAAAGTTTAATGTATAGTTGAAATAGTGGGAGTAAGAGAAAACAATTATTTAAAGAAAGAATCAAAAGAAGATATGAATAATTAAAAACAAGTATTAAAAAGAAAGTATCAGACCAAAAAAAAAAAACCTTAGAGACTAAGGCAGTCTAAAATGGAACTAATAGAATATTCTTATTTTAGCTGCATTATTTATGATTCTCTCATATGAAAAATTGAGCATTTTAATATCAGTGACAAATTCAGAACAAGAAATGAAGTGCCAATAATGAGACCAATGGAAAGATAATTCATCTTGACCAACAATGTGAGAGAAAAGTAAGTGATGCAATTTAATGCAAAATATAGACCTAAGCTTGCTGAGAACCATGACACAAAGAAAATTATAGTATGATTGGTCTTTGTCTTTGATGGATTCTTTTTTTTTAAGGAGAATTTTTTTATTTATTTTTATAAGTTTCATATCATTTTTTTTGTTTTGTTTTGTTTTTAAATATAATATTTATTGAAAAAAAAAAGATTTCCGCCTCCTCCCCGCCTCCCATTTCCCTCCCCGTCTCCCTTTTCCCCCCTCCTCCCTCTCCTCTCCCCCTCCCCCCCACTCCTCTCCCCCTCCCTCTCCAGTCTGAGGGGCAGTCAGGGTTCCCTGCCCTGTGGAAAGTCCAAAGTCCTCCCCGCTCCATCTTGGTCTAGGAAGGTGGACATCCAAACTGGCTAGGCTCCCACAAAGCCAGAACATGAAGTAGGATCAAAACCCAGTGGCATTGTCCTTGGCTTCTCAGCAGCCCTCATTGTCCGCCATATTCAGAGAGTCCGGTTTTATCCCATGCTTTTTCAGTCGCAGTCCAGCTGGCCTTGGTGAGCTCACAATAGATCAGCCCCACTGTCTCCGTGGGTGGGTGCACCCCTCGTGGTCCTGACTTCTTTGCTCATATTTTCCCTCCTTCTGCTCCTCCTTGGGACATTGGGAGCTCAGTCCAGTGCTCCAGTGTGGGTCTCTGTCTCTATCTCCATCCATCTCCAGATGAAGGTTCTATGGTGATATGCAAGATATTTATCAGTATGGCTATAGGATAGGGTCATTTCAGGTTCTCTGTCCTCAGCTGCCCCAGGAACTAACTGGGGACATCGCCCTGGGCACCTGGGAGCACCAAATCTCTTGCCAACCCTAAGATGGCTCCCTTAATTAAGATGTGTGCTTCCCTGCTCCCCTATCCGACCTTCCTTTATCCCAAACATCCCGTTTCCCAAGTTCCCCCCAACCTCCCCTTCTCACTTTTTTCTCCACATTTGATGGATTCTTAACCACTCACTATGCAGTTTTCTTCAGAGTTATTTTGTTATTGATATTTTTAATTTTTTGTTTTTATTAGAATATGCTATTTTTCCTGGAACTGAACTAGGAAACATTAAGCAATAGTACAAACATTTTCATTAGAATTGTATAGAGGTTCTTGATCATCTCTTGTGACAATTTTTTTTCTATATGCCCATGCTCAGCTGGGAAATCATAGCTGCAAAGCTATTTAAATATATAGCAATGATTTTCAGCTATCTGAGGGGCAACTGGGAGGAAAACTGCCAAATCATGTGCATATCCTCTGTACCATCCCTCAGACCTCCTGAACTGTAAACCCACACAACCAGTGACACAGTTGTTTCTGATCAGCAGATTCTGTTGAGAAATTAAAAGCAATATAGGAGTTGAGGAGAAGAGCATTGATACTATGTGGAGGTAACAGTGTAGAGAATTATTTCTGTAAGCATACATAATTCTAAGCAGCTATCTTCTTGCTACTTAATAATCTTTTAGATATCTTCTTAATGTCACTTATCTAATTTATCTTTAGATCTTAAATGGCAAAGACAGTACTCCAGTGGATATTGTTAACAAGTGTTTGCCTCATTTGTCAACTTTTCTAAAAGCTGACTTTTGAGGGGATGTGCTGTCAGAAAGGAATTAAATCCTATAGGTCAAATCATTATTGAAATGAAATCCCAGATCATACCGTACTGCAGTAGAAAACAAGTACCATGGTTTAATTCTAAGCCCCTGATACTATATGGCACAATTAAATCAGTATTTGCTAAAGGCCATCAGTAATGACTTTTATCATTGATCAGACCATCTAAACACTACAGTAGTCCTTGAAAATGACCTAAAATCATCCCTCAACATTGACTAAGATAGGTTTATGATAAAGATTTTCCCCTTAAATGAACTGAAATTAAACTGTCTATTCAATAATCTGAGTGTTGGCTGGCACGTTGCTGACATTTAAAAAGAATGCAGCTGTTAAATATCATGTGAGTTTCTCAAATCACCAATTTGAGAGACGGTTTGCATCATGTCCTGAGCTGGACAATTTTGAAAAAACAAAGCATTCTTTCTTCATAGCTAGAGCAACTAATAAAATTCTAGGCCAGTAGAGATGATTGTCTTTCATTGGTTAAATGCAAGATTTTTGTTGTTGTTGTTGTTGAAGAATTAAGAGGAAAGGCTAGGAGTGGGTGAGTTTGGAACATATGGAGGTGGTGGGGGTGTAGAGAATTATTTTTCCACCAGTTTGTGTTGTTCTAAGCAGATATTTTCTTATTGGATTCAGATGTTATTTTTCTAATTTGCCTCTGGATTTTTAATGACATTTACTCTAAATACGACATTTAATAGCTTTGTGAAAATAATAAAATTGAACAGAAGGGAAGTATTTAGTAAGAAAAAGTTGGGTTTAAATTCATTTTCCCAGTCCCCTCCTTCTCTTTCCCCTTTTGTGTTTTGCCATTGACAATAATTCCAGTGTCTTAATAGCGAGAGCCTTGGGAATGAGTCAAAATATAAATTATCTATATTTGTTTGTGTAACTGCTGGAGGAAAGACAACATCCCATTTGAAGTTCATTATTAATTGAGATTAGATCTAAACCTCTGCAGTTAAAACAGACTTATGAGGCCCATTCTAGCTTCCAAAATCAGCTTGGCGAATTTATGATACTATTGTCTGAAAGAGAAATAATTTATGGAAACTTTCAAGTCTAACCCCTGGGTTGGATTTACATAGGCGTGTGTCCTGATTCCTCATCAGTGGTCAACAAAAACACTGAGACTTGAAAATTAGGCCTTATGGTTTATGACCTGTCTTCCTGGTACTCAGATTTTCTGTGTTCAGGACAAACTGAGGCATGCTGTCTGGATCCAGTTTATCTATGTTATGACAACCGCCCTGTGCCAGGGTTAACTGTGAGGATCCTAATCCCAAGCCACTGTTCTTAAATTATAAATTACATCATCCACTTTTCTTCCTCTGTTAAAGTCTCTGAGCTTGAATGCACTGCCCAGTATTATCCTCATAGAATCATTCCACCACTTTACTATCACATGAACCACTTTAGACTATGACCTATAGGTTCATAATCATACTTGTATCATTTTCTCCGGTGTATCAGAAATGTTCGTTATTTGCAAAGGAAAGGAGAAGGGGGAAGAAATAAAAGGAAAAAGAAGAAAGGAAGAAAATGGAAAGGGGGAAGATGGAAGAAAAAGATAAATAAGATTCTAAAAGAAATACAATCCTAAATAATTATTTGTTAAAATGAATTTAGAAGTAATACTAAAGTGAAACAGCATGTATCAAATCTCTAAACCCTAAGGAACATTCATATTACAAAATTCAGTTAAAACTCTTAAGTGACAGTGTTTTCTTACATGATGGAACAAAACATTCCCACCCAGAAAGCTTTCTCGGCACTCCCTAACTTATCCTGTATTCAGGATCCTACAGGGAATGCTCTGAACCTGAGAGACACGTGCATGCTCCTCAGTTATACCTGTTTGCAACAAGGTTTCAATCATTGGTAGGCAGGGTTGCTTATCGAATTTATAAGCTTCCTGTCCTGCCTCAACTTGATGCGCTATGCTTTGAAAACCCATGGGAGGTCTGAATGGAGGTGGAGGAGGAGTGTATGTCAGTGGGTAGATTGGAAAGGGGAGGGGATGAGAGAAAAGTAGGGAGGGGAAACTGATTGATGTGTAAAATAAATGGAAAATATTATTTAAATAAAAAAGAAATCATAAGCTGAGCCAATAGGGACTTAAGTATGTATTGTAATATTAAATTTCAAATCAGTGGAACTGCTAGAGTAATTCTAAGCATAAAAACTCTATATTCTTTGACTTTATCATGCTCAGTTTCCCTGAATCTCATATTTATCCTTCCTGCCAAGTCTCAGAGAAAGAGTTTCCCTCCTCTACCACAAAGATAAGGTGTGGTATGAGGCTGCTTGTTCATTTCCCAGCCACCTAGACTCCCGAAATAACCACACAGAAACTGTATTAATTAAATCATTGCTTGGCCCATTAGCTCTAACTTCTTATTGGCAAACTCTTACATATTAATTTAACCCATTTCTATTAATCTGTGTACTTCCATGAGGCTATGGCTTACTGGATAAAATTCAAGTGTCTGTCCCCAGCAGGGATACAAGGGGCTTCTCCCTTGACTCTGCCTTCTGTCATAAATACTTTGCATTAGTATGAATCTTGGTCTATTGATACAAGTTTAAGATCGGTTTTGTTTTATATATGTTTCTGCTCTTGACTATACCTGTTTTGTTGTAAACAGAAAAGGGGAGGTGATGTGGGATTCCCCTCTGTATGCTGTGAATACCATTGGTTAATACAGAAACTGTCTTAGGCCTGTGATAGGGTAGAGTAGAGCTAGGTAGGTAAAACTAAACTGAATGTTGGAAGAAAGGAGGTGGAGTTAGAGAGAAGCCATGGAGCTGCCACTGGAAACAGACATGTCAGAACCTTGCCAGTAGGCCATGAGCCACATGGAAAAATATAAAATAATGGAGATGAGTTAATTCTCGATATAAGAGCTAGCTAGCAATATGCTTAAGTAATTCGCCAAGCAGTCATAATTAATACAGTTTCTATGTGGTTATTTCAGGAGTTTGGGCAGCCAGGAAACAAACAAGGAACCTCCACACTATAATAAGGTTTCCTCATTTCCTTTAAATCTCAACTTTCATCTCCAGAGATAATTTTTCCTGCATTCAAACAAGCAGGGAAGCCCAAACATTGTAAGGCTCCTACTCCCTGCAAACCTCTTCTTTCTGACTTCATTCTCAGATCCCTCCTACACAGAAATGTGGACAGTTCAATACAGTTGTTCCTGCTAGCAATATGATCAGATCTCTAAACCAGTTCATTTTTAAAAGTCATTCCTTATACTGTCAGTTTTCTTCTCAAATCTACAAAGTCTTGAACACTATCCCTCCAAACAAGCCCAAATAATATCATCTAGAAATACCTTGCATGTTTGACTATTCTCTTCTGCTATAAATTAAAAAATACCAGTTTTCTTTAGATTATATTTTGTTTCTTCTTCACTGGCCAGTTGAATGTTATCTTAGTTCCTCTCTTCCTCTATTAAATACACAGATGATCTTCCTCTGTTTTTCTGCATGACTCCTATGTACTCTGTATCTCTGGCGTCATCTAGTTGTCCAGCCTTTGGTTCACACATATAGAGCTGAGGGGACAGGAAAGAGAGAGAGGACAGGAAGAAAGTTTTGAACTGACATATAAGTGAAAAGAATAGTTAATTGCTTAAGCTTTATTTCAAATGTATGTAATGCTGATAATAATGTCTCTTGTTTTATATTAAAATGTAAAGACATAATAGTATAAAATGTTCAATAATTTGACTCATTTCCACTACTTTTGGAGCCTGCATATTAAAGATGACCTGTGCTTCTGAGTGTCTTCATTTTGAGTCATTCTGAATTAATCTAAGCATAAAAACAAAAACGAAAAGAATTTCTTTTTCTTTCGATTGACATCATGACTCCTCCACTTTTTCCATTTTTACTCTCAACACCTTAGTTGGGATTTTCATTACTTATCGACTTAATAATACCAAAGTCTCGCTCTTTCCTTTCTGCCACCGCCATGCCATCCAGACTGAGGAAGACCCGGAAACTCCGGGGCCACGTGAGCCACGGCCATGGCCGCAGCTGTAAACACCGCAAGCATCCAGGAGGACGCGGGAATGCTGGAGGCATGCATCATCACAGGATCAACTTCGACAAATATCATCCAGGTTACTTCGGGAAAGTTGGGATGAGGCATTACCACTTAAAGAGGAGCAGCCTGTCATCGTGAAAGCCAAATTTTTCAGCAGAAGAGCTGAAGAGAAGATAAAGGGTGTTGGAGGTGCCTGTGTTCTGGTGGCTTGAAGCCACTCAGGGAGGCCAATTAAATGCTAACATTTTCCAAAAAAAAAAAAAAAAAAAAAAAATACCAAAGTCTCTTTCTTCAGTGTACAATTTTTCTGTCTACAAGACAACCCTGAATACAATGATCAATTTTTCTAAAAAAGAGAGGCGTGCCCTGTTTGCAGTATTTTCATCATTAAATTATCCGTTCCTCTTTCTAAGGTAATATTGCTTCAAATTAATTTTATTTATAATTTTAAGGAACAAAATTTTAGATAAAAGAGACTTCTTAAAGCATTTGATAAACATCTTTCAAAAGAAGCTTATGGATAACGTGAAGAAATGTCAACAAAGTATTGGCAGGGGTAATGGGATTTGTGCCTGACTGCAAAGATAATGTGCTCCAGGGCTTGCATTTGGCCTTGTCCTACTCTGCATGTTTATCAGTGACAAGCATGCTTATAAACTCTTTAGAAGATGGACATTTCGGAGATCTACATCAACAAGACAGGAATTCAAAACATTCTCTCTGAGCTTCAAGATATGACATAAAGTTTTATAAGAATGAAGCAAATAGTACTTCATATGAAAATAAAAAAGGTTGTGTAAGATCAGAAAAGACAGAGCAGCAGCTCTTGAAGGGATGGAAAGGATGTTAGTTGGCCTTGAGCTTAGCATAGTTCTATAATATACCTAGAAAACTGAAGCTGAGGTGAGTCCAATAAAATTGTACACAGAAGACAAAAACTAATCCAATGATCTCTAAATTAAGAGATAATTACTAGGGGGCTGGAGAGGTGGCTCAGCGGTTAAGAACACTGACTGTTCTTCCAGAGGTCCTGAGTTCAATTCCCAGCAACCCACATGGTGGCTCAAAACCATCTGTAATGAGATCTGGCGCCCTCTTCTGGCCTGCAGGCATACAGGGAGGCAGACGGTTGTATACATAATAAATAAAATCATTTTAAAAAAAAGTGTTAAAAAAAGAGATAATTACTAGGTTTGTTTTCTTATAAGGAAAGAGGAAGGAGGATAATGCCACACCTACCAATAAGGGAGAAATGCCGGGCTCCTAGAGCAGTCATTTGTTTTATCTTTATCCTAGTTTCTGGTTTTGCTAGGCTGCAAGACATTTTGCTTGCATAAACAAACAAGCAGAACCTGGGGACGCTTAGTCAGTACAGTGCTTGCCCAACCTGCACAAATCCCTGGGTTTGATATCCAGCACTATAGAAAAAGTAGACATCATGGTACACACCTCTAGTCCAACATCATTCTTGAGCATGACAAGTTCCAGACCAGTCTGGGACACACAAGACCCTCAAAAATAATTAGGAAAAAAATACTTCTGTGGCAGATAAAAATATAATAATAATATTGCATATGTGTCATATTACAGAAAATACAAGTTACTAATACTGAATGATTTCACAAAGTTGTAAAAATAACAAATATTTTGGTAAAATAAAGAGATAGTGAATGTTTTGAAAGATTAATAAACAAGGTAAGTGTAGTTGACATGTTCAAGGAAAGAATTCTCAAGCAGTTGAGGAAATATGATACAAAATAATGAGCAATGCATTGGTCTGTCTAATTTGAACCAAGACATTTATTCTATTTATTTATTTTAAATACCTTCAGAGGCTAGTCTTTTTTTGTTTTAGGTGTACCCAGGTCTTTGGTTTTATTAATCCCAGAGGTAGTCAGTTTAGTTAAATAAAATAGTCATCAAACAGCCAAGACTGAAGATATGAAAAAGATTTCTTTACCCCCCTTTCAAAAAAAAGAAAAGAAACTATTTATTATTATTATTATTATTATACATACCAATCCAAGTTCCCAGTTCCTCCCCTCCTCCCATTCCCTCCACATACTCTTCCACCCTACTCCTATCCAATCCTCAGAAAGGCTAAGGCACATTGTTTGGGGGAAGGTCCAAGGCCCTCCCTACTATATCTAGGCTGATCAAGGTATCCATTGAAGGAGAATATGTTCCCAAAAAGCCAATACATGCAGTAGGGATAAATCCTGGTGCCACAGCCAGTGGTCCTTAAGTCTGCCCCAGGCATGCACCTGCCAACCACAATCAGAGGCACTAGTTTGGTCCTATGCTTGTTCCTTCCCATTCCAACTGGAGTTTGTGAGCTCCTATTAGCTCAGGTAAACTGTTTCAGTGGGTGTACCCACCATGGTCTTGACACCTTTGCTCATATTCTCATTCCTCCCTCTCTTCAACTGGACTTTGGGAGCTCAGTCCAGTGCTCCAATGTGGGTCTCTGCCTCTGTTTCCATCAGTTGCTGGATGAAGATTTTATGGTGATATTTAAGATATTCATCAGTCTGACTACAGGGCAAGTCAAGATCAGGCTGTCTCTTCTCTATTGCTTAGGATCTTAGCTGGGATCATCCTTGTGGATTCCTGGGAATTTCTCTAGTGCCAGGTTTCTTGCTAACCCTATAATAGCTCCCTAAATCAAGATATTACTTTCCTTTCTCTCATCTCTGTCTTTCCCCCTTCTCGACTATCCCATTCCCTCGAGTTCTTCTCACCCATTCCCTTTTCCCCTTCTCTTCCCCTTCCACCCTTCCTTCTCCCCCAACCCCCATGCATCCAATTTTGTCAGTCAATCTTGTCTGTTTCCACTTTCCAGGTGGATCTATATATGGTTTCTTTAGGGTTTTTCTTATTACTTAGCTTCTCTAGAATCATGAACTATAGGCTCGATATGCTCTGTTTATAGCTAGTATCCACTTATGAGTGAGCACATACCATATTCATCTTTTTGGGTCTGGGTTACCCAACCCAGGATAGTGTTTTCTAATTTCATCCATTTGCATGCAAAATTTAAGAAGTCACTGTTATTTCCCGCTGAGTAGTAAATGCAAGCACAGTGGTGAAGCATGCAGCCTGGTAGATCAACTCCTAAGCCTCATCAGAGTGGTCACGTGGCACTGGTTTCTATATCCTTCCACCAAAGGTGAATGTTTTAACTGCCTACAAAAGAGTAAGTTAGTAGAAGCTCACATTAAAATGAGGACCAGTTGTACAAAAGTCTTTTCTGAGCAACAGTGCCATTAGTGACGATGTGAGGCACTGAATAAAATTTAAAAACTTGTTTATTTAGTGCTTAAAGTTCTCAAATAAAAAAAAATTAAGTAGTATGGGGAAAAAATGGCATCCAGTCACGTGTCCTCTAAAGTATGTCTCAAAATGTGGTGCTGGCTGAAAAATGTTCTGGGTTTTACAGATGTCTATGGCTGCTACACAGTAGACTTTTCTAAGAGGGTAACATAAGCAATCATATTTGTATGTCTTCGCTCTAATCCTCAGAAGTGACAAGCGAAGCTTTTGAACTCATATACCAACTCCAACCATTCAGTCGTGACTCCTAAAAATATCAGATAAAAATTTCTAAAATGAAATCTAAGTTGATCAAGGAACAGTGCCATAATCAATTGAGAATTTCTGGTGTGGATGGTAAAGCAACCGTGCATTAACTGTGGCGGTTCTCAACCTGCAGCATGCTGGTGCGAAATGAAACAACAAAACTTCTCAAACATCCACAGAAACAGTTGCCAACTAGCCTCAGTCTAACTTTCAAGATAACAAATAAACATCATGAGGAAATGTTTGACCTCCATCTACTTTCCTTTGAAACATTTCTTCCCCTGACACGTCTAAGCACCCTTGTCTCTGGTGTCACTGATTTCCACCAGACCACTAGAGATCTTTTGGAGTGGACTTTATGCTCCCGGGGTTTTCCACAGTCTTCATGGTACACATCTGTGGTAGAACCTTTACCTTTCCTGTTAAATCTATGATGAAAACTACACTCAAGAGGGACACCATCTGAAAAGATGTTATGCATTGCTTATTTTTAAAAGCCATGTTACCACTTTAAAGCCAGCACAGGAATCGTGATAATTCCAAAATGCTTTCAATTCATGTACTTTACCTATGTATCAAATATGAACCAAGTTAAGAACCAGTTTCCTTTGACACAAAAAGGTATCAGCATGTCTACTGGGCTCTTGATAACTTTCCCATCTTTCCCATCAGTAGACATTACTTGAGATACCATAGAGAGAGATATAGTAGGACTCTAAGTTAGCTCCTTGACATTGCTTCCTGAAAACCACTTCAGTGAAGTAGAGTTTGCTTTGTATATGGATTTTCTGATTTCTAAAGACACGTTTAAGTGTATCATTTAAAAAGAATTCAATATTTGAGCACAAATTTCTCACAAGTACACATATATTCCAAATAATTTACTTGCTATATTCAAGAAAAATATCCATTAAATGAACTTTTACGAATTTGGTTAGTATGTTAACTTTGTAAGATGCTGAGTGCCTCAACTGTTACTCCCATTCTTAACAGTTAACTCAAATGAGTCTGTCTAACGGGAGAAGTTTAGGGCAAAAGTGGCAAATTGTATTTTTGTGAAACTGACTTACACTGAATTGATTTGAAGGAGATCAACCTACTTCCACATGTGATATAGATCAGCATAAAACCAAAATTTATCTAAAATTGGTCAATGGTCTCAATCAGGGAAGATCATATTCCCTGTGGACATTTGGCAATGTCTAGAAACTAATTTTGCATTTTCCAGTTCTCATTACTGAAGACTGGAAAGTTTTATTGGAATGTAATTGGTAAAGTTCAGAAGCTGATAAATATCCTAAACACAGAGCAAGCCAAAGCTAAGTGTGTGTGTGTGTGTGTGTGTGTGTGTGTGTGTGTAAGAGAGAGAGTCAATATAGTACAGCTTAGGCTGAACAATCATAAGCTATAAAAGACTTCAACTCAATCCATTCTACATCTGTTTACATATTTCATGTAGGCATTCCCACTATACAATGTTAAAATAAAAATATTACTAACTTATTTTTACATCTAGTAAGCTCTAAGCAATGTGTCCTGAGTAGTTGTTTTGTATATTTCAATTGGCCAACTCAAACAGCTTTCAAACACCTGGTCATGAGCAAAGAATATCTAAAGGTAAAGTCAAGGCTATAAAAACCAAGATGTACTAGGAAACTCTCCAGGTCCACTCACTGCATGTGGCTCTTTGGACTCAAATACATGTTTTCCTAGCTTTCAGAGGGAACTAGGCATTTCATTTCCCACCAGCACTGTGTCACACATATGTGTTTAATCATGTTTCCACGTTTGAAAAGGAACTGGGAAGGAAGGGGAAATGGCTCATTTCCTTCCTTTCATCTATCTCTTCTTCCTCTATAAGGTACATAATTCTTTCCATAAGAAGGAATACTGTGTCACAAAAGAACTTATATGTTATTTGAGATAAAGAATGAAATTTTGGAAACCTCACATAGGAGTATAATTACTGTGAACACAATATTGAACTGTTTAGTACAAGCCCACAATTCCAAGAAATAGTTTTTACTTAGAAAATAAACTTTCCTTGTTTTCAAAAGCATAAGTAAGCTCTAATCTAGGATCCTAGTTAAGAACCTTCAATAGATCCTCCTCAGTGGGGTCCAGCTGCTGGAGATAGAAAAAAATGGGTAACTAGTTTTTCCAGAGACCAACATGCCCATTTCTGCCTGTTCCTTACCAGGACCACACCAGTTGAAAGTGGCCAGAGAAAAGAAACTTAGCTAGTATCTTGAACGCAATTCTCTTCACTGTCTAGGAGTCAATGCAAAAATCCTGGAGTAGAAACAGAAAGATGATTTTATGGTATTGGTGGGCAGAACAAACAGCTTAACTGACTAGGAGAAAGTCCAACAACTCCCTTTACAAGGTCCAGCTACTCCAGGACACCAGCTTGGATTTCCTAAGATGAGAAATGTCCAGACAAGTGTGAGATAAATCAGTTGAGCAAGAGAGGAGACAATGACGTTATCCTGACCTGTCTCCAGTCTGTCTTGTGTAGGAACAGAGGATGAGGCAAATGTTGGAGTTGGAAAAAGCTTCAAAATTGTCTAAATCTACTCTCTTCATTTTGGAGAAGAGGAAACAGATATCCAAAGACTAAGACATGCATGTGTTGTCACAAGCTAGTAAAAGTTATAATCAAGCTTGCCTATCCCCACACAGTTGTCTTTTTGACCTGATGATTATTTTTTGAGAAAGTTCAGACCTTATGTGCTCTTTTGGCTTTGGTTAAATCATCACCACTATCTCTACCATGGTTGTTCGGTAGGGTTGCAAGCACTTGAGATCTGATACTTTGAAATACAAAGATTTGTATTTGTATTGATAAGTAATGTATGTGTTTTACCAAGAAATAATTTCTAAAAACAAGTCTAAATTGTTGGTTTTATGGAAAAGTTAGGAAAATTTAATATACACATTCTCTGAGTTTTTGAGTCAACCTTCAAATTAGTGTACTTGTAGTACTCAGTGCCTTTAAATACTGTTAAAATTCTTTTTAAGGCTAACCATTGTGACATGAAGTCTACAGACATGTCCATATGGAATCGATTGCTTAATTGGCCAACTGATAGCAGTTGCAACATCTAGATTATGAGAATATAATTATAACAGGATTAAGCCTAGGCATTCAGGAGTGAGCCCAAAGCTTCAATGCACAGTCATAGAATCTTCCTTTTGTAAGACTTGTGAGAGTAATACCACGTGTTCCCAGGGGTATGATAAAGAGTCAATTGCCCTCCCTCTCCAACTTCATTCAGCTGTGAACAATGAAATAAAATTAAAATACTGGCTTCTCAAATTTTCAGCTGTCCTATTAATACGTTTTGATGCTGTTTCCATCCCCCAAAAGTGAACATACTTTATATTGTTGTTCACCAAATGTGTCCAAAGGCAAAAAATTGCTTAGCAAGTCATACAAAAAAAGTGACAAAGGATGTAAAAATAGTCATAATTTTAAAATGAATAAACATAGTTCTTATTCTGAAAGAAGTGACCTGCAGTAATTAACATGTGATAATTTTTAAATATATCTGGTTACTTCTTGTGCTTTGAAGGTGGAGGAAATATGAGCATCTTTGTGGTTAGGGAACTGTGGAGAGCAACAGCCAGGTCACATAGAATGTGTCACTTTGGGTGGTGGTCGGCAAGTCGTGAGAGAATGGTGGTCAACAAACGCTACTGATAACCCTGGCGGGTCTTCAGCATCTAGTCTCTAGTCTCTAGATGCTAAAGGGGTTGCCAGTGTATGCTAAAGTAGTCAGTAAAACACTGTGTGAACATTCATGAGAAATCTTGTCCCCTGCGAATGATTTGGGGATGTTTGTTTTATTATTTTGAAGCCTTACATAAGCCTATACTTGTCTTTTGTTTGAAGGCAGAGAGTAGGAAGCGATGAAATAATGGTTTAAGGCCCAAATGATCAAATAGAGAAGCTACCTTGCATTTTAATCATTGCCATATGTTCAGTTTTATTTGTCTTTACTGGACATGAAATGGCAAGAATTTCTAGATACTTAACAAGTATTTGATGCATTTAAAAGTATAAATAATAGTATAGTACTCTGTGAAAATAACCTTTGAAAACTTAGGAAATGCTGTTTGAAGATGAAATTGGAAAACCACTTCTGATAGCAGGGTACAGGCTATAGTTGGTTGTGTGAGGAACGCAGCAGGGAAGAAATGGAAAAAACTTGTGTTGGTATGTGCTAAAAAACACTAGCATTTACATTGACGTGTGTGTGTGTGTGTGTGTGTGTGTGGGCCACAAATAACTGGAGAGTTATTAAAATTTTATAATCTTGAGGTATTAAAGTAGCCATATATGATAAGGAGAGTTAGTGGCTAACACATGGGTACATTGTGTTTAAATTCATAGAAAGGTGTAACCAGGCTGCTCTTCATTTTCAGCCACCCAGACACAAATCATCACACAGAAACTAAATTAATTATAACACTGCTTGGCTAAGAGCTCAAGCATATTCCTGGCTAACTCTTATATCCTAAATTAACCCATTTCTATTAATCTATATGTCAACACAAGACTGTGGCCTACTGGTAAAGTTTTTCCGACGTCTTCCTCCTTTGACAGCTACATGACATCTCCTTGACTCTGCTTACTCTCTCTATATATCTCCGTTCAGATTTCCCACCTGACTTTATTCTGATAAGTTATCGGCCAAAACAGCTTTATTCATCAACCAATAAAAGCAGCACGTATACAGAAGGGCATCCCACATCAGAAAGGCTATCTCCTAAAAAGGACTCTTGGAAGTGAAATTGGTATCACATTTGATATGAGAAAGAGGTGCTGGGAGAAACTGAGGGTTTTAAACCAGAACTCTGATTAGAAGACCCTTTTCTAATGTAATCATTGAGACCTGTGTACAGTTTTTAAAAATTAATGTGGAAGTTCTTTAAAATATCTAGTCTTTCTAGATATTGTTTAGATGTGCATAATTATATTAAAAGTTGAACACACATTTTACAACAGCTTATTTTATCAATTCATAGTAAGATATTGTGCATGCTCAGGGAAAAGGTAGGAACCAGCACAAAGGACTTTACACCTTTCTAGTAGAAGTTAATTTTAATTTTTTTCTGAAAATGTTACATTTGTATAGACGTGACCACTGGGTTGACAGAGATAGGGTGGGCTTCAGGTGAGACCTGCTTATTTAGACAATGTTTTCCAGTTATAGCCTTTGTTGGGGGGCATGAGGTTTATTCAATAAAGGTATCCGTGGTGGAAAGCATAGGTCCTTTACTAGCCGGGTGGTGGCGGTCTTTAATTCCAGCACTCAGAAGAGAGAGGCAGGTGGATCTCTGACTTTTAGGCCATTTTGGCCTACAGTGTGAGTTCCAGGATAGTCAAAGATACACACAGAAACCTTGTCTCAAAAAAACAAAAAAAGTGCATACTTTGCTTTTAAATATAGTCTATATTCTTGAAATAGAGGCTAATATACTATGTTTTGGGGATTTTTCATCACATCATGGGAGTGGTTGTATTTGAAGAATGGCATGTTAACAGGACATCTTGGTGCAGATGGCTGTCACCTGCACAAGCCCTCTGATTTTGTTGTACAAGGTGACAGGAGAACAAGACTTTGTACATCTACTTTATTACATTATCAATATCTCTACATCTATAATATACAGATAAAGCAAGCATTTCCTTTGCAAATTTGATAAAAGCTCAAGAGTTGCTTTTCCAAATTATATCCAGAGGACTTTTACAAAAGGCCAGCATATCTTCCATGGGCATTTCAGTCAGCCGCACACATATTACATAGTTTTGGTTACCTGAACTGGAACTGTACTGTTCACACAGCATTAAGAAGAACATGTCCAGATGAACGGCTTGTACTGAATAACTTTGGCTTTAGGTACTTGTTTTTCTTTCTATAATATATGTGAACTTGTGAATTTCTGAATAAATACAACCAACCAAAGAGACAAATCAATATGAATTCAATAATTTTAATAGACCCCCACAACATCCAGTAAGATTGAAACATCAATTAAAAGTCTCCCAATTTATAAAACTTGAAATAAGTTTTAAAGAGTCTCAGACACTGGATAGTGTTTTCAAGAAAGGATCAAAGAGAATCCCCAAATGTTCTTAGCAGAATTGCCCTGCTCTCCACCTCATAGCTCTCTTGAACTGTGCATTCAAAAGGCTAGATTCTACTTTTTTATTGACCTGTAAGATACTACCACAATCTTGCATATGTGCTATGCTAGATCTAAAGAGGCATTTAGAATTAGGACAATCAAACCTCACACATCAGTTATAATGACTAAGTAAGAGACGAAATATAAAAGCTGGCAAAGATATAGAGAAAGGGGAAAAGTTTTTCTACAGACATAATCACTAAGGATGTTCAGTATGAAGGTAACTCAAAATTCCCTAAAAGTAGGATTGCCTTGCTCCATCAATCCTATGTCTGTTTGTATATCCAAAGCAATTTCAATCAACATGTTGAAAGAGACATCTGCTCTCCTACACTTAGTAAAGCGTGACTCAAATAGTCAGTCATTTTGCAGATGGATAGACAAATAATGTGTTCGACTCAGCCTTCCAAAAGGGGAAATCTTGTCCTTGTATTAACATTGATGGGCCTGGAGGGCATTGTGCTGATAAGTGGAATGAGCTAGGCCCAGAAATACATGATCTCCTTTATGTGTGACATCTAAAAGAGTTAAGTTCACATAAGTACAAAGGAAAATGTGCTTAAAAGTAAAAGGTATAATAAAAGGGCTGGAAGCAGGGGAGTAAGTTTTTGAGAGATGTTGTTCAAAGGGGCAATGTTTCAACTAGACACTGGGAATAAATTTTCAAGACATAAAGTCTATACTGCATAACGCAGTTAAAATACTTTAAAATTGCTTAGCCAATAAAATTTAGCTATTCTTCAAAATATGTATAAGAAAATATATGTAATAACTCCTCCCTTTAATATAATCTTCCTAATATATGTATCAAAATATATATGACTAATAATTGCAAATAAAATAGAAATTACAGACAAACAAAAAATAGGCTCATCAGATGGTCATGCTTGTGTCTAGTAGAAAGTAAAGACCAAACCAAACAATAAAAATCACAAGCACTTCTATCTGTGGTCATCCACTTGATGCTAAACTGTTTACATGCCCCTGAAGACACTGTTGGCCAATGGGTGGCCAATAAATATTTGTGAAAGCCCCAGTTTCCTGTGATAGACATTATGAAATGCTGCTTGTTCTAGCATTTTCCAAGAGATAAGGTTATAGTTCTTTTGCCTGAGACAGTACCTTAGCTGTAGTCATTGTCCCTTTACTGGCCTAAAATTCCCATTTCCTACTCATTTTCCCCAGAAGAGTTATTCAATAAATGCCAATGTCCAACTCAGGTTCTGCTTCTGAGGAAATACCCCAAGAGAAAAGTTTACATTTTAAAATTTGGTAGAATTCACAATAATGAAGACTCCTAGCTTTTCTTAATATATAGAAATATCTGGAACATGAAGCCAGGCATGCTCATATCAGCAAGAATGCCTCAGATCATCTTCATCCAGCCTGTCTCACTTTTTTAAGTTGCCTGTCTATCCTGTTGTCATTGCTCACGATTCGTGCTTTTGTGTGCAAGTTCCATGTAACAGGTTATGCAATAGCCCCAGTGATTCCCATCCACGAGGACCAGAATTTGAAAACAAAGGAAACTTGTCAGTTGTAATTAAGGGCACAGAGCTTGCATTTAAAGGGTAAATCTGGATTATGCAGAGGGGTCCAATCTGAGTTCTGGGCAGTTGTCTCAGCTATGGTCAAGGACATGTATGATAAGAGACAGGAGGCCAGCAAGAAGCCACACCACTGGCTTTGAAGAAAAACGACAGGACTCTGAACAAAGTCCTGAATTCTGGACAGCCCATGGAAAATGCCTATTCCCTGGACTCTAGAAAGGAACAAAGCCTTTCCATACCATCCATTTTAGCTCAGAGAAATTTGTTTGAATTCTGACCTACAGGACTCTAGCGTAATTTTGTCCATGATTTGTTAGGCAAACTACAGAAAACCAAAATGGTACATTCTATGTGGACCGGGGTTCTACCTAGTTTGTCATGGTACCTTCCATATCTGCTACTGAAAAATCTTTAAACAGGGTTTAATGGATCATATAGTTGTTGAAGTGTTTGTTTACTGAATTCAGATGCCATAATGTTAGTAAAAAGTTCCATGTGTAATGGCATGCACTGTAATCCCAAGGCTAGGTAAGCAGATGCACGCAAATCCCTGAGACTTGCTAGCCAATCAACCTAGCCTACTTGGTGGGCCTTGGGTCAATGAGATACTGTCTCTTTCTCAATCACAATGAAGCTTGTTTCGGAGAACATTAGCCAAGGTTGTCCCCTGGTCTGCATACATGAGCACTCTCTTACAGAGAGATATCTACACAAACATGTACAATACATAGACACACACACACACACACACATACACATACAGAGAGAGTGGGAGGGTGGTGAAGAAAGAACGTTGCATTGAATAAGAGTTTGTTGGACTAATTCATGGAAGTATTAATAAATGATATTCCTAAGCTTTAACGAAAAAGCTTCCAATGAGCAATTGACACCTCATTTGCTCTTAAAAGTCACCATGAATATAGAAACTTATATTGAACTCAGCCAGTATCTTTTAACATGAAGAAGGAGTTATAGTATTTTCCATGGACCTTCTCCAATCAATATAGACCCATGATTATTTTAGTTCTTTGCTCCTTTTAAAATACTTTCTTAGGTAATACAGATAAAATTGACCTCAATATTCTGTTGCTTCTTCTGAGACCTAAAACATATAGAAACCTTTTTTCCATAGGCATGATGATAGGATTGTGTTTCAGGGTGGATTTCCGAGACATACTGGCTTGGAGGGGCACTGGAGCTTGTACTCTGTGTGGCTAATCTGAGTACAGGCCTGTATCTGAAATACACAGAGTCTGCCTTCCCAATGTTTTCCCAGTCTTTCCACTCATCCTTAGTTTCTGCAGAGACAGAGAGAAAATTTGATATCAGAAATACATATCTAGTTACAGTGTTAGTAGAAAATTAGATTATTCTGATTTGCCACATAGAGATATATCTCCTTGCAGAGCTCATATTTTGTTGTAATGTTACTGGGGTTAGGGTTATATATTCCAAAACTTGTATATATCTTATATATATAGCATATATATTTCTAAATTTATTTTTTGTACCTGAGGCTATAATATCAAAAATAATAGGTAAGGAATGGTGGTATTTTATAAAGATTTTAAATACTCTGTCAATTTTTAGTTCAGTAGCAGAGCACTTGCCTAGTATGGACAAGGCTCTGAATTTAGTCCACATCACCACATTAAAAAAAAATGAGGGCAGGGGCAGGAGAGAATCTCTGAGAGAAACCATACTAGCTTGACCAAAATATTTGAATATAATAATTTGAGACAGAACTAGATCCCTAACAGTAACATGGTAGGAGACAGAAGCAAGCATAGGAACATTCAGAAAATACGCAGACCCTGACCTGAGATGTCCCTAGGCCAGCACTTAGGACACAAGATAAACTCCAAGTTGCAGTAAGAATGTGTCGAATACAATTATGTATCAGTCACTTAAAGTTGGTGTGAGGAGATCTACATATTGATGTCTTGATGTTTCCTCTCCCTTCTCCCACCATCCTCATCGTCTGTTTGGAGACAGGGTCTTTCCTATGTATATTAGAATATACTAGCCTGACTCAAACTTGTCAGATAGCTGAGGATGACCTTGGGCCTCTGACCCTCCTGCCTCCACCTCCTGAGTACTGAGATCAAAGGCGTATGCTACAACTCCAAGTGTTGACAGTTTTGGATAGAATGAAATAAAGAAATAAACCAAACTCTTTTGAGAATAAGGAAGAAAGAAAATTTTAACCAATAACGTACAAAATTACCTAAAACAGGATGAAGTAGAAATGTTGACTTTTTGCTGATTCACTTAATCTAGTGAGTCAAATAACCATCGGATCCACTCAGCTACAACTTGGTATATGTTAGCTTCAGATTCTCTTCTAATTTCAGGGAACACTACAGAGTAATTAGCCAGGCTCACATATAAATGAATATTCTTTCTGATCTGTGAAGTGTGCTATAGAAAAAACTGATCTGGATAAAGTCAATGAAATCTCTGGTTATATGATAATTGTTCTCCATCATCTTCACCCTCCTTCCCCACTGCTCAGCCCTTTGTCATAAAGCCGGTGGTCCCAGAATCAGAAGAGAGAGCTGCAAGTTGGGATTTGCACGCATCAGACAACTCAGCTGGGTTTGAAACTTTGAGAAATACAGCCACCTGTTGGACTTTGTCTGGTATCACACTTTGTTTCCCGTTTGTCTTTTAATAGTCTCTCTATGGTTTGGAAAAACTGAATTGTCTTCTTTCTTGAAAAAAAATAAAAAGAATAAATATGAGCACAATTGACACTGTTGGGAGAAACAAAGATGACAAAAGCAGGCAGCTCCCTTATTTTGTCTATCAAAACAATAGATCTTTATGTCAACAAATTTTCTAGTCTAAGTAAGCTGACAAGAAATGTTCATTACAAAGAAAATAAATGAACTTTTAAAAACTTCCTTCTTTCAAGGGGCTGGGGAATGAGTCAGAGGATAGAAGCACACAAAAATGAGGACAAAGATGTCGATCCCCAGCACGCATGTTAACTGTAGCATACCACATATACATCTGTAACCCAAGAACCGCAGTGCACTGGAGACAGGCAGATCTGTGGGGCTGCCACTAGCTGTAGGTTCATTGAGAAATTCTGCCTCAAGTGAGTAAGGTGTGAAGTGATAGAACAAAGATGTCAAGTCCTTCTTAGGCCTTCACACATGTATACTCCCTACCCCCCACACACACACACGGTTATTCCTTGAAAATATAAGAAAACTTAGAAGTTTATTGGGCAGTGTGGTGGGATACTATTGTTTTTTGTTTGTTTATTTACTCCACTGTATCACAACCTCTAGAGAAGAAGTTATCAAACATTCTTGCAATGTTTTTCCAAATAGTAAATAATTTGGATTTTGAAGGATGTAGGTAGCCTCTTCTCTTTTGGGGAGAGAGAAAAGTGTCTTTTTGTTTTGTTTACTAAAGTGATGTTTTCCTGTGTACATACATAATGAATTAATTATTACAAAATTAATTAACTTACCCAGTTTTTCATATGTTGAGAACTCTTAAGATCTAGTACCTTAGAAAAGGTGAACTATACAACAAACATAACTAGTTGTATAGTCTTTATGTTGAGCATTATATCTATATCTCCAGAAACAATTCACTCTGTATAACTGAGACTTCATGCCCGCTGATCAAAGCTTTTCTTTTCCTATCCCCAATTTTCTGATAACCCCCATTCTACTTTCTGCTCTCGTGAATTTGTTTAGATTCCATGGGTAAGTAGAACACATAGTAGTTTTCTTGGTCTATCTGCCTTATTTTACACCTTGTCCTCCAGGTTTATCTGTACTGTCACAAATGGCAGGAATTTCACTCATAATAAGGAAAAAATAAGCATATCTATGTAATAATAAAATTTTGTTGACAAAAACAAAAACAGGTGGTAGGGGACTGAATTATAACTCAGTGATATGTTTACCTAGCAGGTGCATGAGAAAAAAAGGAAATCAGATACATTGATGGTAATAACAGCAGGGTAGACAAGTAACACTGAGGGATGATATAAAGGAAGAAACTACTTAGCCCACTGAAAAGCTGAAGAATGTAAGAAAAATAAGCGCAAATACAGACTAGGTTCACAAACTCTACAGGATACATGATCCAAAACCATAATGCCAGAGCCATGAGAGAAGAGGAATATGGGAAGTTAAGTAGATGTAGAAAAGAAACTCACTTGTCTAGATGAACTCAGAGGCCATTAAATATAAAATAGCAGGCTCTTCTACCATTCTGCATTGTGGATCTTCAAACATTATGACAGTTTTCAGTGCTTCCTAAAGGAATCAGAGGTAGGCATATTCCTGCCATTTGACAAGAGAAACTGAAGCCACAGAGAAAAATAACTTATCCAGGGCTCCACAGAATGGAGCATGAACTCCAATCTCAGGACACTTTGTCCAGTCTATTTCCCACTTGATCCCTTGGGTTTCCAGACCAAATACAATTGATAACTTTATTTGAACATGATCCAGCTGAAATCATTTAAGTCCATAAAATATAGGAGGAATTAGGCCAAGTTACTTATTGTGAACAAAGCTAATAGTTTATCATAAAATTATAGCAATAAATTTGAAATCTAAAAACTCTGATATTTTATTTGATGAAAGAGAAAAATAGGTCTGGAAAAATATGAAGTAAAAGTATGCCAAGGGTAGTTGTTCAATCTTTCTTTCTCCAAGAGTGGATAAATTCCAACTAATTTTATTAAACTTAAGGACCAATAAGACAGCCTCTGATTTCCCATCAAAAATAACCAAGACATTCATTTTTTCATGATTATTTTATTTCAAATGTCAATGGCATGAATGATTGTCCTTTAAATGGTCTAGTTAGTTACATTTTTAAGCCAACATTTTCTTGTATTTTAATTTCCACAGTTTTGCCCTTTGGAGTGTTTCTAATAAAGATAATAACATTTTAGATAGGTCAATACTTGGTACTAACATGAATGTTTTCACCTGGGAAATGCAGCATTTTTGGTTTTACTTTTTTTTTTTATTTCACTGACCTCTGTTCATTTTGGCCAATGAGAAAGGTTGTCTCAGTTTACCGAAAGAGAAACTGAACTCCAGGACGTGTCTAAAGAAACAATGAATTAATGACAGTTCTTGGAAAATACATTTATGTTTGATTTCCAAGACTTAAACAGAGTCTTAATGCCAGAATGTAATCCCTATCCAACATAATAAGCAGTCTTTCTGAACCCCAGGGCCAAAGACAGGAGAGAAGACGACAGTCTCATGACATTTAACTGAGGAGACTTTCTTTCCCCTTACACGATCCGAATGCTTAACAATTCCAAACAAAAATGCTCTTTAACATACTGAACTAATGAACCTAAGGTCCAGGAAAAGCTTTACAAAATGTTTCTCTAACTACTTACTTAACAGATACTCACTGACGATAATGTTCCTCTCCCCCAAGAGTCGAGGAGTAAGAGAACGGCACCATAGGTAGAAATGGGCTAGCTTAGGAAGCAAAAAATGAGAGCTATTGATTTGAGCAGGTCTCCCTTGACCTGCTCATGCCATTTCACTTCTTTATACTAATTCCCTCTAGCCCCTTCCTGCTCCTGCCTGAAAAGAACCCACCCATTGTCAGCTACCAGCTAAGCGAGGTAGATATCTGTGCCAGAGGGTGGGGAGCAATCTGTCCCAGTCTGGAGGCACAAAGGTTAACCCTGCACATCATCAATCCATCAGTAGCCATAGGAGTCTAGAAGGTTGGGAGCGTGGCCATGTACAGTGGGAGGAGAAGATCTGATTAACATGTCAGCTTCTAAGCAGAAGTTAGTGGAGTTGCTTAATGGAGAATATTAGAGTTTCAGGGAAGCAAAAATAGAGTAAAGGAAAGGATAAAACAGTGCAAGGTGTCAACATCCAAGCAGGATAAAGAAATCATCCTGCTAGCAGAGCTTCCCAGCACGGGCCACTAGAGAGCAGTGAGATGAACATCCATGCAGGGGTCTCCAGTAAGGCATAGAAAGCTTAGCAGAGGAGAGGGCTGCACACACAGGGGCAGCTGAGGGGCAGCTGAGAATATATGACTGAGGAAGGCATGCTCGTTGTGGATCGCGCTAATAGAGCCAGTGAAAACCTGTGATTCTTCCATTCTCAGTTCCAGAAATGGCCAGATTTCTAGTTGTCAAAAAGATTCTGCAATGAAAATATAGGGAGAGGAAAGCCTGGAATGAAATTTTACTATAGCTGGCTTAGATTTTAAGAGAATTATGAAAAGGAAAAGGAAAAAGATATAGACAGACAGGCAGGCAGACAGACAGACATAATCAATACCCAGACAAAACATCCTATCTGATTTTTCAATGAGAACCAAGGAATTTGTGTTCCAAAATCCATCGGAAGTTCCTTCATCACTGAACGTTTAGCTCCTGTGATGTGGTGGGAAGAAAACTCTTTTTGGATTCAGATGTGGGTGACAGCCACATTAATATTCATCTAAATCACAAGGTGATTTTACTAAATTACAAAATGAGTGACAGGAAGCAAGCAAGCTACAAATTATCTTTTATAAAAGTAGTTAGCTCCCAGGCCAGGTAGAGTTTGCCACACAACCTTAGGGATATTTGGCAGTGCTTAAAGGCATTTTTGTTTGTCATAATTGGAGAGTTCTAATAAACAATCGTGGGTAAAAGTGAGAAATTTTTGTATACAACGAACAACAGAGAGAAGGTCCCACAATAAGGAACTGCTAGGGACAGGAGTATGGACTCCAACGTCTGAATGCTGAAGCCCAAAACCCCAGGTACCTCAGACTATGGCTCTGTGTGGAGTGGGGGCTTTTAAAGAGGTGACTGAGTTAGACTGGCTGAGGTCATTGGTGGGTGTCACGCCACCTCCTGCAGAGTCTGCGTGATCTCTCATGTGTAAGATGTGGCACAAACTTCAAGGAAGAGTGCCCGCAGAGAAGGTGTGTGTGTGTGTGTGTGTGTGTGTGTGTGTGTGTGTGCGCGCACGCGCGCGCGCTGTGCTTCCTGCATTGGAGCTTTTGCACTTTTGGCATTACCTGCTTATGTTCTAAGGAATGCAGTCTGGTTTCTTCTGGAAGGGAAGATAGTATGTTTAAGTTTCTATAGTCTACTGATGAGCCACTGCCATATACAGGAGTATATGATGCTAAGGGGGAAGATGGCTTAACATTCAAGGGAAAAGGTTTCCAGGTTTAATCTGGTGCTTACTAACTATGGAACAAAAGGCAAACTTAATTAAGCAATTAAGACAAATGCACAAAAAATGAGATAAGGATAGAATATATAAATAAATGCCTGCAAGTTCTTGAGATTGGTTTTAGGGAAGGTTTGAAAAGAAGTTAGAAATATGGAGAAGGAGAAGGAAAGAAGAAGTTCTTCTGTATAGATTGCAGAAATATAAAAAGACTCTAGACTGTGTGACTGTTAACCACAACCACTTGCCCTTAGCTCAAAATGCCAAGAACTCATAGCCTAGATAAAGATTTATATTGAAACAAATGCCAAGCCATGTCTAGCATGACCAACCGCAGACTCACACCGGGGACATCTGTCTGATGAAAATCTATTCTCATGTATCTCATATAATGATTCTAAGAATAATCCGTACTGCATGAAAAACCAATACATGCTGCGAAGCAATCTTTTCTGTATAAAGGATGAGCCTCATGCCTAGTAAAGATATATTCAGATGCAATTCCTTTGAGTCTTGTATCTGTTTGTCATTTACCGACTTCTTACCCACCTATTCCTGAGGATCTGTCCTGTCAGGACCCTGAGCTGGTCCATCACAGGTGGGTCCTACTCTAAACGACTTTATGTTCACAAAGAAGGAGTCCTGCACATGTAGACAGGCACCAGAAACACAGATGTGCATAGGAAAGATGTGAGGATGCAGGACAAAGGCCAAGGAAAGAGCCCCTCCACAAGAAACTAAACACGCAAGTTCCTTGATCTTGGATTTTTCATCTGCAAAGCTGTGGGAAGTAAACTTTGGTTGTGGAAGAAAATTTGATCTGTGGTATCTAGCTGTAGAACACTAGCAACCTGATGAAATTATTACAGTGGAAAGGTTGAGCTACTCTGGTTTATGACATACAGAAACAATCCTAAGAAAAATATGTGTATGAAAGACAACCTGGCTAACTGTCATCATCAAATGATAAGCAAAGTAGAGAAACAGACATGGTTTCCCAGGGAAAAAAGTAAAGCGTTCTGTGTGACTTTGTAGGGTAATGAGCCTGTGCCATTAACATTCTTTTCTGGGCTGTAAAATTGCTGAAAAGATCATTAAAACTGAAATAAATATGATTGGGTGTTGCTTGTTTTAAGTTTTGATCTTTCTTCCTCACCCTCTTTGCATGGATTTACACACACACACACACACACACACACACACATCCATATATGTGCAAATAAAAAAGCAAAGTTTGAAAGATTATATTAAAAAATTAAAAGGCAAAGGATTGAAACAGTAATAAAATACATATATCTGACAAAAGATCATGAATGTAAAATTAAACTCATGATGCAAGCAATTTCTACAAAATCTCCTAAATATTTGGAAACAACAAGAAATACAGGTATCACCAATAAAACACATCAAAATAAAAACTAAGACTACATGAAGTTACTACTCTATACCCATTAGGGTATCGGAAATTACTGAGAGTCGGTTATGTGCCAGGAAGCTGAGGGTCATATATTGCTTAAAAGGGAAGTTGGAGATGGTGCTGCCATTCTGAAAAATGATCTAACATCTTTTCATAATGCCTACTAGACTTAACATACGACTAGCATGTGCACTTACATGTATTTGTCCCAAAGAAATGCAAACATATGTACACAGACCACTTACACAGGTGTTCCAGGTACCTTAGCTTATAAACCATTAGCACAACCAAGATCTTTATTGACAAAAACAGCTCAAATCAATGATGGTTTATTTATACAATGAAATTTCACTCAGCACTAGTAAGAAGCAAACTGCTGATATGTGCAATAACATTGATAAATATCCTTGATGTTATGCTGAATAAAGAGATCTGAAAGAATAGACACTATATGATTCTGTCACAGTAAAATTTAAGACTAGGTCAGGCCAGCTAATAGTGGTAGAAAATCAGCAATTTCTGCTTAGGTTGAGGTTGGGAGGAAAGACTAGAAAGGGTTGCTAGAACTCTATTAAGTGAATGCCTCCATTGGACAATATATTTAGATTCTAGAGGAAGCCCCAAGTGAGAGAAATTCTTGAGTGAATGTGTATTTTGACATAGGCCTGGACTGTCAAGAACTCCAGGGTCAATTGACCCATGGGAAACTGGCAAAGCCATTAGTCATGTGGACCAGGATCAGGAAGAAGGGCAAAGCTTTCTTTGTTCTGGAGTCTAAGTGTGAGTGTTTATGAATGATTGATCAATGCATGTGCAATGACCAGAAACTATGACTTCCTTCTCTGGACTGTTTATAGCCTGAGATAGCCCACCTACAAAGACCTCCTGCCTAGACTGGCTAACCCCATATTCTGTGCTATACCTAATAAACACAAACATGCTGAGGTTCCAGGTTAAAGCAACAGCATTAGAGAACAGTGTCTGACCCCAGTCTCACTGTACATGTGTCTGTGTTCTGCCCATTCTTCGTCCTCTTGCTGCCTCTAGCCAGAGTTCTGGGACCCAAACCACACAGGACCCAGCACATTACAAACATCTGGGATCCAATGGCCTTTGACTCGGCTACTGGCTGACGTCTCAGCCTCTGAACTCAAGGAGCAAGTGGCCTCTAAATGATTATCTCTGATAAACCCCTGAAGTAGGAGACAGAGGCAAGCACCTGGGACCCGGAAGCATAATCTAGAATCTTTTGTTGTGCACAAGACAGTGCACAGCTTTGCAAGGAAAGTGACAGTGGTAGACCGTGGTGCGGGGAGAAGACATATTCCCTCCCTCGCCAGACAGCACAGCTGGTTGTGCCCTGGCCATTTGTGATGCGAGCAGACCTCAATTTATAACCTCACTGCATTCCTTGGACAGCTCATGCATAGTTGCTAACTTCTGTAAGAGCTGCTGGTGGCTCTGCTTCTCTGCCCTTTGTCCTTATTTGATTGTAAGACATAAATCCTATCTTAACAGTTACAAGTTCAAGGACTCACAATGTTTGGTGTTTGGGGTACTTACTCCACAGCCCTGGGAACAATGACCCCATCCAGGGGGGAAAAAAAAAAGAGTTCACCCAGTGCTGCAAAGCCTGTACCAGAAACTAACACACCATGTAATTTTTCAGCTCCAAAATACATAAAATTTTTAGCTCCCCATCTGTGCTAACGTATTCTTGAAATGAAGCAATGGAGGCAAATGTTTAGAAAAAGTGACTCGCACCACAGGGTCCAAGGCACTAACTTAGGAGCAAGAACAAATATCTCCTTATTAATCTATGTATCATTTTCCACTGTACATACAATAATATACATATGACATATGTCCCATTTATCATTCCTACGACAGATATATTTATAGTATCTTTGTTCCTTTATAGGTTTACCCATAAAACAGAAACCACACTCCTTTAAAAAATATTTCTAAGACATCTCTGATTTTTAATCTATTTTTTGAAATTATATAATTACATTATTTCCTCTTCCTTCCTCTCTCCAAACCCGCCTATATAACCCCTTTGCTGTCATTCAAATTCAAGATCTCTTTATTCATTAATTGTTGTTATATACATGTATCCGTACACATTTATATCCCTACATACATAAGTACAACCTGCTTGAGCATGTATAATGTTATTTGTATGTGTGTTTTCACGCTGACTATGTGGTATTGGAAAACCTATGGGTGGGAAGCCACACCATATCATTCACTTCTTTGAAGCACAATTAATAAAAACTCAGAGAGAGAAATTAGGGTTCAACCTGAAGATCCAAAAAACAAAGCAGCCTGCCACTGGCTCTTACCTCAACCTCAGTCAGAAATGGCGATCCTGCATCCAGGAATCTCAGAATGAGACTGTGTCTAAGAACTGTATTCTCCCAGCTTAAAAATCTTCTCTAGGGCTTGGATTAAAGGCATACACCACTGGGATTAAAGGCATGCACGCCCGGTTTTAACTAGCGTGGCTACTGGAATTAAAGGTGTGTGTTTCCACTGTTTGTAAGACTGACCAGTGGGGCTGTTTTACTCTCTGACCTTCAGGCAAGCTTTATTTATTAAAATACAAATGAAATATCACTACACTTGTTCCCACCTGGAGAGTTGGCAAGAATAGTCTACCATCCACCCTCCCCAACCACCAAGATGTATGCTCTTACAACTGAATATGCCATAAGAATCCCCTGTGCCAAATCCCTCAAAAATTTTATAAAACAAAAAAAATTGGTAAATTTGGGAAAATAAAATTAACACACACACACACAACATGCACACATGGGTACACCACATACTCACACACCAAAAACACACACTCATACACATACATCCACACATATCCATCCACACACTTATGCACACACATACATACACACATGTGTAAACATATACACCCCACATACCCACATATCATACATACTCAATACGCAAACATACCACATGCACACACACACACACTTATATACATACCTGCATCACATACACACTAACTTAAATGTAGATACTACATATGAGAGAAAACATATAAGCCTGTCTTATTTTGCTTACCGTGATAATTTCCACCTGCTTTTTTTGCAGATACCACGATTTTATTGTTATTGGTGAATAAAATTTTATTGTGCATATTTGCCATATTTTCTTAATCCATTCATATATAGATAGACGCCTGGGCTGTTTCCATTTCTTAGCTGCTGTGACTAAAGCCACAATAAACATTGATGAGCAAGCATCTCTGCGATGTCTTGGAATCCTTTGGTTTATACCCAGTTATTGCTGGTATGGCTAGGCCAGATGGGAGTTTTCAGAATCTGCACACTGATTTCCACAGTGGCTGCACCAGTGTTATTCCCACCAGCAGTGTTCCTGGGTTCCTCTCTCTTCAAAGCCTCACCAGTATCTGTTGTCAGTTCTTTTTTTTTTCTGTGCTGCAGTGTGATGTGGTGTGGTATCTGTGGTGTGCGTGAGTGGGTGAGAGAGAGTGTGTGTGTGTGTGTGTGTGTGTGAGAGAGAGAGAGAGAGAGAGAGAGAGAGAGAGAGAGAGAGAGAGAGAGAGAGAGAGAGAGAGAGAGGAGAGGAGAGAGAAAGGTGTGGTGTGGTGTGTGTGCATGTATGTGTGTGAAAGGTGTGGTACGGTGTGCGTGGTGTGGTGTGGTGTGTGAGAGAGATAAAGAGAGAAAAGGTGCAGTGTGAAATGGTGTGGCATCTGGCGTGTGTGTGAGTGGGTGAGTGTGTGTGTTTGTGTGTGTGTGTGTGTGTGAGAGAGAGAGGGGGGGGTGTGCAGTGGTGTCAGGTGGTTATAACTGTGTGGACTTATTTCCTGGTTCCTCTATTCTAATCCCTTTGTCTACATGTCTTTATTACATGTCTTTATTTATAAACATCATTCAGTTTTTGTTCTGATTGACTTGTACTATAATATTTTTTTAATATTGGGTGTGGCACACAGCAATTTCAGAGATTTGAGAACAACTATGTGAAAATGGTTCTCTTCTTCCACTATGTGGGTCCCAGGGATGAAAATCATCCCTCAGACTTGGTAGCAAGCAACTACTTCACACTTTGAGCTGTCTCACTAAGCCCTTTACTTATGGGGAAAGAGGCCTCTGTACAGGACTGGTACCTTCACTGCACAGAGTCTTGGGTCCTCACTGCATCTGGAAATTTGGAATGGCTCAGTGCCCAAGGCTTTAAATGCATCCTCTGCTTAGAATCCTGTTGAGGCCGGAGCTCAGAGTCATATGGGCTCCTTTTCTGTGATCAAGGAGTGGGTCTCCTTGTCCATACTGCCCTCACTCTTAGGGAAGCCTCTTGAGGATGCCCTCAGGAACACTCCAGCTCCATTCAAATGCCCAACGTCTTGGCTTCCATGAAAATGGCAGTCTTATAGCAGAAGATCATGTGGCCCAATGCCTTTGACTGGACCATCCCAAGCACGTGTTTTGTGGTTTGTTTGTTGGTTGTTTTGTTGTTTTCAGACAGGTTCTTGCTGTAAGGTTCTGGCTAGAGGGTTCTTAAAAAGCAAAGAATCTTCTCTGTGGAGAAATGCTCTGAGTTGTATTTCATATGAAGTATCTTGAGTAACATCATGGACTCAGAGCTGGAAAAGCAGGAGGAGGAAACCCATCCACAACCTCCTCTAGTTTAAGATCAGGTATAAAGCTACCTCCAGCATTTCTCTTTTCGGTTGTGACATTTGACTTTTCAAGGGCTTTAACTGATGTTTTTGTCTTTTTTTTTTTTTTTCCAGTACTGGAGATTGAACCAAGGGTCTCTCAATGCAATGAAAGTGTTCTACCACTGAATACAGCCCAGCCTCTTACTGTTCTGGGTATTTTGGTTTTGTAATGCAATGAAAGTGTTCTACCACTGAATACAGCCCAGCCTCTTACTGTTCTGGGTATTTTGGTTTTGTTGTTATTTTTCTTTTGAGACCAGAGCTTGCTGTATTAACCTAGACTTTCCTTGAACATTTAATATACAGTCAAGAGGTATACATATTTACCACACGAAGAGATATAATATATTGATATGTTTATGCTATGGCATTTTGTAACATGAGAAATATAGAGGCATATCAAAAAGGAACTTCTCCCAGATACATCAAGGTAGAGCACAGTTGGGTGCCAACTGATTATATGTGATGACATATATAAGCTCAGGCAAGAACAGGTTTTTGAAAGATCCACAACATTTTCTTTAGAGTAGGTAATTCTGAAAAAGGAGAAATAAAAATTCAAAACGAAAAGCCAAGTTCTTTTTGTCATTGTATACTCTGAGCAGCTGGAATATTGCAACATGTGGATTGCTACTTCATCGGTAAAAGAAGCATCTAGATTTTAAATTCATAAAATCTCACATAGTCTAACATTTTGTAATGATTGCTTGTGATTAGAGAATCCACAGATCAAAAGAAACAGTAGTTCAAAATCTGCATGCAACTACTTCAGATTTTTATTTCATACCTGGCCCATGGTATGTCAATCAGAACGTTGTTTATGCATGTATGTGAAGGTTTATCTCCAGAAGGTCATTTTCTCATTTTCACAGCTCTGCGTTCCCCAGGGAAATCACATTTTTCGAAAAGCGGATCAAATGGAATACATTGTAAATGCCTTGAATTTTTAACAACTTTGTTCATTCCCAACTGTTCTATTTTCATCCCTGTATTATTTTTCCATAAAAAAGGAAAATTAATATTAAACAAGGCAAAGCTATTACAAAATCTTCACTTTGCTAGTAAAGAAAATTGTTTCTTTTAAATAATATAGATATTTAGATATGTTCCTGTTAGTGGATATGTGAACTACTTCCAGCTGGGAATAATCTGATTAAAAGTTTGTGAGCGTTTGTGTTTGATTCCTTTTATGGACATGAGTGTTGGTTTCAGTACCCTCTCGATTTGATGCAGTCATCTAAGTTTCACTTCTCGGTTTTGGCCCCTCAGCTCACTTTTCTGTTCACCAGAATGAAAGACTTGTTTTCCAGACGACTCAGTCACCTGTCTTTAGTCTTCTCTCATTTATTATGTATTCAAGCAGCTCCTCTAAAACTATTATTTTCTCCCTGTTCCAGTTCCCATTACTACATGACCAACAACAACAACAACAAAAAAAAAAAAAAACACTGGTATAAAACATCCACTATTTCATTTTGCTCACCATCTTGTGGGTCAGGAATCAGAAAGAGGCAGTTCTCATTTACATCATCATGGTATGTCAGCCATCTGAAGGATGAACTTGGTTGGATATGTCATGTGTGACTGTTTCTTAATATGGAAGGCAGCCTCTACCACAGGGCAGGCATGTGTCCTCTCCAGTATGGTGGACTTAAAGTAATCGGCTTCTGTATGGTGACTTGTGTACTCCAGAGAAAGCCCTCCAAAAGATACGAGACAGAAGCCACATGGACTTTCCAGACCTCGCCTGGTCTTAGCCAGCTGCTAAACACTGACCAGAACACTTCTCATGTAGCTCTTCTTGCTTTTTGATGTACATGTGGGAAAGTGCTTTGAAAAACATGAAGCATTTTGCAAAGTTTGAAAATACAAATAATGATTATTGTAAAATTGGGTCTTACCATTAAGACAAGATCTTTACTGAGACAGACACTGTTTGGATCTAATTATGTTTTTCCTTTCATTTTTCATCAGGAATGAAAGGCAGTATTTTTGTTCTTTGATTCGGGGCCATTAAGGGACCAAAGCAAAATTTTTCTAACAATTTCCTTCTTGTCTTTCGTTTTCAGAAAATGTTCTTGATGAGAAAATTATACTAGAGGATGGCAAGCAAAAAAGTCAAGTGCCTTTTAAGGGGCAAATAGGGGAACAGAGGAAAGATGCATGGATGATGCTATCCTACTTACTCTCTTCTAGTCCTTCAAGATGTGCAATAGCTGCAGGAATAAGGAAATTGACCTCCTGTCCAGGGCAAAGGTTCTGGCTAAACCTAGTTGCTAAGATTCTTTTTCAGCACTGGGTGATGCAGAGATGTTAAGTAGACATACTGAAGGGGGAAGAGCAGAAGGGTTAGAAGACCTGGCTATGGTTTTGTCAAAGAGGAAGTCTGTCTGCTCGTCTTGTTCTGGGGTGAAAAAGGAAATATTCTTTTTTGAAAAATAGAAGTCTATTTTAAATGCTGTCGCCTTATTTTATAATCCAGGAAAGCCAAACCTTATGGTGAGACTAGGAGATATTTCCTAGATGCTGTAGACAGCCAAGCATTTAATGAGAGGGGTATCCACAAATGCAATGACAAATGTTAATGTTTGGAGGAGACTATGAATTCAGTTCCTGAGTCTAGGAGACAGACGATTGAAAAGATCCCTACTACAGAGCTCAAATCACTTTGAAAGGGCGTAAATGACCAGCAAATAGGATTAACCAGAATAGCTTTAATATCAGCTTTATTAAGGGGAAGAAGGGGAGAGTTTACAAAACCAAGGTTCCAGCAAAGAGCAGGAAACAAAAGGGACAAACAAGCTCACATGGATGGTTTTATAAGCTATTTGGGGCCCCGGGGCAAACACCCACCCCCAACAAGATGATGGATGGTTTTATAAGCTATTTGGGGCCCCGGGGCAAACACCCACCCCCAACAAGATGATTGGTTGAGATTCCCCTTCATCACTTTGAATGCTGAAGTGAGATTGGTAACGACTATTGGTTAGTAATAGTAATAGTAGTAATAGTATTACTATTAGTAATAACCTGCTCTCTGGTCTTCAAGACTCTGAGGATAGTATACACATCAGTGTCATGGGACACAAAAGTGAGAACATGGGAGGGGCATGAAACGGGACTTTTGGAACTCTGAAAGCAGAACTAAATGATAGAGGAAGTCTTGCTTCATTTCTGATTGTGAGAATATAATCTACTGAAGTGCTATATGTCACAAATAGCCCAAGGAAGAGGTGGAAGGGTCCTCTTTAAACTCAGAAAATAGATCTTAAAATAACAGCAGCATTGTTCCAAGATAACACTGTGCTGGTTAGTTTGGGGCAACTTTACAAAAAGTAGTCACCCAGGAAGAGGGAACCTCAGTTAAGGAATTGTCTCCATCCGATTAGTCTATGGGGATGTTCTATAGGTGTTGTAGGAGAGAGGGGCCTTCTTGTTCATCCCAGCTGCCTGGCTAGCTTAGCCTTGAAATAACCACATTATTTAATTAATTGTATTAATTAAATCACTGCTTGGCCCATTATCTCTAGTTTCTTATTGGCTAATTCTTGCCTCTTAATTTAACCCATTTCTATTAATCTGTATATCGCCACATGGCAGGGGCTTAGCGGGAAAGATTCTAATCAGCATCTGTCTCAGGCGAAGGATCCATGGCTTCTCCCTGACTCTGCTTTCTTCCTCCCAGCATTCAGTTCTGTTTTTCCCACCTACCTAAGTTCTGCCTTATCAAAAGGCCAAGGCAGTTTCTTTTTTCATTAACCAATGAAAGCAACACATAAACAGAAGGGCCTCCTATATCATATGGGGCATTTTTTATTAATGATTGATGTGGGAGGGCTCATCCAACTGTAGGTGGTACTATTCCTGGGCAGTTGGCCTTAGGCTATATAAAAAAGCAGGTTAAACAAGCCAGGGAAAGCAAGTTAATAAGGGACCCTCCTCCATCATTTCTGCTCAAGCTTCTGATTTGAGCTCCTACCTTGGCTTCCCTAGTGATGGGTCATAGCCTATAAATTAAAAATCATTTCCTTCCAAACGGCTTCTGGTCCGTGTTTTATCACAGCAATAGACAGGCACACCGGAAGACTGTCCTACTAAACAAATGTTGGTTGATAAACCCCTTATAATTGACTCTTGTTCTGCCAAGTGTTGGGTTAGGCAGTTTTATGAGTCAATCTATCAGTCACTATACTTCTGAAAAGCTTTACTCAATACAGTGGCATGACTTAATTCCATCATGAAGTCTTTCAGCCTATATCATTAAAAGCATATTTGCGGGGCCGGAGAGATGGCTCAGCAGTTAAGAGTACTTACTGCTCTTTCAAAAGACCTGAGTTCTAGTCCCAGGACCCACATCAGGTGGCTCATGCCTATAACTCCAATTCAATGGGATTCAACACTCTCTCCGTGGGCATTCTCATAGGCTCTCTCTCTCTCTCTCTCTCTCTCTCTCTCTCTCTCTCTCTCTCTCTCTCTCTCTCTCACACACACACACACACACACACACAAACACAATTTTTGAAAATGTAAACCCATTTGGAAAAATATCAAAATAAAACAAAACCTAAGAAAGATTAAAGACAAATGTCTATAGACAAGAATCTGATGAGAGTTCTTTTAACAATGAAACTAGATTGTTTCTGTAGGACACAATATTTTAAAATAAAAACCAAATCTATTTCTAGTATACTGCCAGGACATGGCATGGATAACAAGAGTGCTTACAAATATCTATGAGCTTTATTCAATATATGATATTCCTATATGGCCCTTGAAAACTTAATCTAGGGAAGAATAAATTTCTCATCTTTATTTCAGTACATTCTTTCATGCAATTCAGCATACCAAATAAACCCAATCCAATGATATTTCTTTTTTACAAGGTAAGAGAACAAATCCTTTGAGATTTTCCAGAAATCTCAAAAGCTTTAGGATCAAGAAGAGATCACAAGAGACAGTTTTCTGAAGAGTGTTTCTCTTGATAAACTGGCCATTCTCCATGAAAAACCACACATCAAAGAATATATGTGCAGAACGATTGCTATCAAAGGGTTTTAGAAAATGGGGGAGGGGCAAAGTTGGTTGGCTAAAAAAGGAAGCGCATATATGGTAGTAGTTCCAGGAGGGGATGGGTGTAATCAAAGCATGTTGTATGAAACTTGACATTCATAAAGAATTAATTTTTTAAGAAAAGAATATAGATTCAGAGACACACAGGAAGAGTTGGATTGGGGATAGAAAAGATGCAAATGATGTAATTACAGTACTTTTGTATGAAGTTCTCAAAAAATAATTTAATACACTTGGGATTTTTATAGGAAAAGGTAGAATTATGAACATTTCTCAAAGATATGGAAAGGTTTGTGAATGAAAAAAAGAGAAAGAAAAAGAAAAAGACTTGACCGCTCCTAGGTATGGTGGAGGAGAAGGTTTACTGTAGATATGAGAGAGAGCATAGTCAGAGGCGTCTGGAAGGGTCCAGAATGAACATGACCCTGAACTGGGCCAGTGAGGAAAGAGGAGAGAGGGGAGAGCCAGGAGAGTATAGACAAAGGGCCTGGTAACCAAAATGGCTGGGTTCATAGGAAAGAGCACTGGAGGAAGAGCCATCCAGCCCCTGGGATGGAGAAGTTTAGAGTAGGGAGCTTGTACACACCCTGTAACAGGTAAGGACTGGGGGATTCTAGGAGAACCTGGTGGCCAGGTCTGCTTTAATATGTTAAACAGGCACCTCAGTCTTTTCTCCTTGGTTTGAGACCTCACCATTTGGACACTATTGCATGAAATATTATGGACGTAGAAGATTCTGGCTAAACAGACCCAACAAACTTCACAATGAAGGCAAGCGAGGGTGTGAGAGATCGGGATTGGGGAATGTGAGGATCCTGAGGGACAATGCACTTAATTGGCCTTCCAGAGTGATCAGATGCAGAGTGAGAATTCTAATTAAAATGGCAGAGCAGAATTCTTGCTGCAGCTAAGCGATGCAGACCCAATCAAGAGCGACTCTGAAGGTCTCCAGGTCTGCAGGATTAAGCATCTTGATCTCCCGTATCGTCTTTGTCAGTTTAGCGAACAGGAATTGCTGTGTACCTGTCAACAGGAAATATTTTCATTGCAGTCGGTACTCTACTAACTACAGCACTGTTAAGCAGCCCAGTCAATGACAAGCAAAAGCAGACGTGACCTTTACAGATGACGTTGCAGGCTGGTAAATTTTACAGTCTCACACATCTTCTTTAAGAACCAAAGCCAACCAAACTGTTCCAAGAATGGTTTTCCTGGGATCACAGAAGGCAGTCAATGACTGAGACAAGAGATTCTACAAAACAGAAACCTGGGTCTCAGATTCAGGTCCTCTATAGTTGCCGGTTTTCTGGGTTTGTAGGGTTAAATTCACATCTGCTATTCTTAAATCCCTTGTCGACAGACTTTGCCTACTTCTATTTTCTTAAGCTTGACATTAGACAAGTCAGCAAATGGAAAGTATTTACTAAATGTATAAATAGGCTGCATACCCATCAGAAGGATCAATATAAGTAAAGAACAAACGATTATTTGCTTTGCATGGTTCAGTACTTCACTTGGGGTCAGGACCTCTGACTGTGGACTGTCTCATGTGAACATCATGTAACTTCTATGTAAACCCCCTGGATCTTGTAAGAGAGAAATTATGATGTAGAATTTCAAGTGTTCCAATGTGAACCTTAAGTCTGCTTAGTTTCTAAGAGAACTGATAGAAGAATAAGCCTCAAGCAAAAACGTATTCCCTCGAAGAAAAATCATTGCGCTTTCACTGGACAACTGTGCCTTCTGTGACACTCTGGATGATTTGACTCTGCTCTTTGACTAGCCTGGAGTTATTTTGAAACTCTATATATTAAATATGTAACTGTCACAAACAACTGTAGTCTGTTGACAACCTAAATCCTGCTTTGTTCGGTAGAGGCTCAGTGTTCCCCCTCCTCTTTTGTGGAAAAAGTCAGTTTTGTTTGATTTTGCACACTCATTTCAGGATTCCTAGCCTAAGTGGATTTTTAGCAGACTTTCTTGGATAACCAGCCCTCAAATCAGGACACAGAAACTTATTATTAGGTATGAATGCTCGGCCTTGTCTCACTAGCTCTGTTATTTTTATGTATGAGGGCTCTATCTGCCAAAATAGGGCATCAGATCTCACTACCAATGGTTGTAAACCATCATATGGTTGCTGGGAATTGAACTCAGGACCTCTCTGAAAGTGCAGCCAGTGTTCTTAACCACTGAGCCATCTCTCCAGCATCCAACTAGCTCTTATAACTTAATTTAAGGTGTTTCTCTTCATCTACTTTTTGCCTCATGGTTTTTTATCTTTCTTTCTTTCTGTATGTTGTACTTTGCCTGCTTCTTCCATGTCTGACTGACTGGCAGCTGCCTGGCTGGTTGGCCCTGGGCATCTCTCTCTCTTTCTCCCTCCTTCTTTCCTCTCAAGTCTAGATTCCTCCTCCTACTTATTCTCTCTGCCTGTGAACCCCACCTGTCTCTCTACTCCCTAGCTAGTGACTATTCAGTTTTTTATTAGACCAATCAAGTACCTTAGGCAGGTAAAGCAGTCCATCTTTACATCATTAAACAAGTGCATCATAAACAGATGTAGAATACATTTACATAGCCTTAATAATATTTTGCAATATAAACAAGTGTAACACACCTTCACATTGTAAAAGTCAGAGTCAACAACATATATTTGTTCTTCAGATTTTCTTTTAAACTGGTTTCAGCTGCCTGATTCACTGAGCAATAAGAGGAGAAAAATCCATAAACACTTACTCCATTGTGTCCCTATGCAAGCCATCCTTCTTTAACACGCTCCAAAATAGTGTTTAGGGGAAAGCAAATATTTAATTCAATACAGCTGCACATTCAAGGCAGAAAATGAAGTGGCTTCCAGGCTTTCAAAATTAGTTTTGAAGCTGAGTTTGGGGAAAATATTTATTAGTGTCCAAAAAAACTAATTAAATATTTGCACATACAATTCGAATACTGTGCATACTCTTTCTGAAGTCACAACCATATTCACATAATATATTAGAAGTCACCTGTGGTTATTTCAACTGCTCGCTCCATCACCTTGGTCAGCCTGTAGGGAAGAGTCTAATCCAAAATCTAATTTCTTCCTTTCCCTTCTGTTTACATTTCTTAACTATCAACAAAAAAAAAAATCACAGTAGCACTAAGATGCATACATGTGACGGGGCTGAGTCATCCTTTGTGAACCTACTGATGTCTTCTCTGGGCAGGCGAGGCACTCAAAGTGGCTTAGCTTCCCTTGAGCCAGCCTTCCTCAGAAGACAGAAATCTGTGGAAGTCTATGATTTACATCGCAATGCTCTTACAATGCCGACTGAATTTAACACAAGGTTCTTATCCATTTATCCATTCCAACCTCTGTGCAGTACAACTGTACTCTGGGGACAAAAGGGAACTTGATTAGGGACATGTATGTTAAAACTTGTGTATAAATTTTCATTTGGAACATGCACAGGCACGCACACACTCAAGCTCGCAGACGATGCTCATGTAGTGAGGAGATTACAGTCTCGCCAGACACAAGCGCATCATTCGGAGAAAACTGAGAGAGTGTAAAAAGATTGAGAGGATGGAGAGAGTGTAAAAAGAAGGCAGTACTTGAAGTTCATAGAGCAGTGATTCTCACTGAGTGGCTCACGACCTCCAGAGGGGTTGCATATCAGATATACTTCATACCAGATAATTACATTACGATTCATAACAGTGGCAACATTACAGTTATACTGGAGCAGCAACAAAATAATGTTATGGTTGCGGGTCACCACGGTGTGAAAAAAGTGCATCAAAGAGTCAAAGCAAGGAAGGCCCAGACCCACTCTGCCTTAGAGGCTGTGTCAGTTCAGCTTTCATTACTTGCTGACGGGTTACAGACACGGTAAAATCGCTGGGGAAAGTTACAGCCTTTCACCAGCAGAGGGGAATACTGACCTGGGAAACAAACGAACCCAGCCTAGAATTTCCTCCTGAAAGAACTGAAGGTTTCTCCTTGCTTTTCTCATTTGCCGTGCACTCACTAGTGGGGAATTTGCTGTGCTGTGTCTAGATTATAAACAATTAGGGGGAACAGAAGAGGGGTGAGGGAAAGATATCAGGGAATGGGACAGGGAAGGGGTCAAAGAGCTGTCGGGCTGAAATACGGTCTGTCTATGCACAAAGGAAAGGGGGCTTTGCTTACATGCCTCCATTCATTCCTGTCTCAAACCCCAAATCCAAATCTTATTCTGGAATACCCATGGTTACTTATTGACTCTCGGCATGGGACACTATTAGCCCTTCTTAATCCATAGGAACCTCAACTATACAGACAGCCCTAATTTGTTTCTTGGGAACTCTAGCTTGTAAAGTGTCTGGCTGTTTTACTGTGAATGTATAGTTTTTCCTGTAGTGTTCTCAACACAGCCAAAGAGTAAGGCGCTGGCTTTATAAATGTAAATTGAATCTTGCAGTGGCGTTACAAAGCAATCGGCACTGAGGCTGAATAAATTAGAGGATCCATTTTCTTGAGGAACACTGGACCTAAAGAAAATCCCTGCCATGGAGACTGCCCTGTTGTCTCAGCAAGCAAAGGTCGGTTGTCACAGAAGAGAAAGAAGCCTCTTCAGCAGCACGCTAAGACAGAAGGCTCATGTGACAGAGATGATGAAATGTAACCTTACATGGGCATCCTCAGGAGACAGAGATGGGTAGGAAGTGAGGTGGAGAGAGGCAGAGGGCAAGAGGGGATCATATAGCCACTGTGGCAAACTCTTAAACTAGGCATGCTCAGGGTGCTCAGAGGTGCTCAGAGGTTAAGACATTTTCTTACTAGATAATTGCAGAACTCATCTTCCTTGATATCTTTTAAAAGGTGAATAAATAAGACTAGACACACCAATAACTAGCATGCTGGCAAACAGAAGCAACAAGCAGAGTGACCACGGCTCAGGAGTGTGGGCAGCTCAGTGAAGATATTCTGATGACAGGGTGATCAGTGTATATCACTGGCCGGAAGAATGCATGGAAGTGATCCCCAAAAGCAGTCACAGCTGTAAGGAAGGGAGGGGCAAGTGAATGTAGTTCTGTCTTCACCCCACACATTGGAGACCCTTCCACCTCATAAACAGCACTTGTGGGGTGAGCCCTCGCTGAGGAAGCCGAAGAGCATCCTCATTGCACATGTAAGGATATAGGAATCCCACCATATCACAGAGCAGGGGTAGGAGAGCAAATCTGGAGCCAAGAAGCGATCAGTAAATGGTGTTCACAAATAAATAGGAAGCAGTATATGGTTAAATGTGGAATATTGATGTTAAGTATCCTAAAAGACATATTTCTAAAATTCCAAAATCAACACCCTCCTCTCCAGGTCCACTCAGTCAAATCAACCCTAACTGGCCATTAAAATTGAATTCTAGAATCCAAACTGCCAAGAACCAAACTAAAACTAACCCAAGAAAGCCTCAGAACAAAGCACTGTTGAAGATGTGGCCCTGCACAACCTCCACTACCCACACCCCCAGGACTCAGGGAAGAACGCAGAAGAAAGGGTGGGAAAATGTGCAAGCCAGAACATACGAAGGGATGCAAAATGCCTTTCTCCAAGCATGGCCGAGGCAATCAGGAGTTCACAACACCTATGCCTACTGGCCGCATGCTCACATAACTCTGGCCTGACTAACAATGTGAACGAGAATGGATTCTGAAAAAGTGCCCAGTTGTAAACTCACTGATGAATCCACCAGGCTCTATTAGATAATTGCAAAACCATGGCCACACAAACAGCTCTGGTTAACTCTATGGGGACAGAAACGCTGTGAATATGGAAACAAGATTTGTAAGGAGGAAGAGATACTGAGAGAGGCGGGAGGGAAATAGAAGAATAAAAATGTGTGTATATGTGTATGAATCATTAAAAGACAAAATTATCAATAGAAAAGATCAGACTGTCAAAATGAAAAGAGAGTGGGAAGAGAGAAACCATGAGGGAAAAAAATGAAAAACATATACAGCAAATTCACATGTATTGACACTGTGAGGCATATATCCTCCTATACAAACCAAGCCCCGAACTCCATAAGCAACCACTCTACCCCACACCTCCATTCCAATCAGAATTGCTCTAGTGGTTATGAGAATTATGTTATTCTCTCAGGAAATTAATATTCAGGATGGGAAGCAGTTGCCAACAAAAGGCTAAGACACATGGGATGAGGCGCAGCCAAGGAGAGGAGTGGTGTATGTATTTGTTAAGTTACTTGGTTGGTGTTTGTTGTCATTTTGTTTTATTTTACTCTCATGTCTCCTGCTGACTTTTAAAACTATTTTCTAAAAATAGTTTCAATAAATTTTCTAACTTATTGAAGATAAAAATGGAACGGTGCACAGGTGCACACTGAAGCCAGTAGAAGAGGTCATAGGAAGGTACTAACCCCCACCCAGCATTAGTGGTGCAGTGCAAAGTTAATGGGGCCCTAGTAGAGGGAGTTTCCCATGGAACCGAAATGTGACCCTTTGACATACAGTGGTATTGTTTCATGAGAACTATTTGCTATTTTTTAAAAAGCCCATCTGTTGTCAGTGATATCATTATGTAACGCTTATTTGGAAGATCTTCTTGGTTAACTTGCAATTTACTTAAATTTCTTTTACACAGGAAAGGTATCACTGGCTGCTCCTATCAAATAAATCCACCCTTTTCTTCAGTCCCAGTGATCATATTGATTATAATTATGCCTGCTTATTAAATGGATGGCTCATGTTAAAAAAAAAAACTTTGCCCGTGTAATTTAGACTTTTTAAGGCAAGCACACTTATCTCTGAATGTTCCCGCTTGGCCTAATGATCCAGTATCTTGGCTGAAAATGTCCTGGTGTGGCCCCCATCTCAGGAAGATGCTCTCGTTTTGATCATCGATTGAACTATAACACAACTGCAAATACTGCTTGGAAAAGTAATTGAGGTTGGCCATGCTTTCTGTTGCAGGCCGTCTCATATTTCTAGGAAGCAACTGAGTAGAATGTGGGTCCTACCCTTTCCTCAAATCCAACTTGCTTGAAATGATTGCACAGTTTCATATTCAGCTAGCATAATTTTATCCATTGATTTAATCTTTTCTCTGTAAGGCTATTTTAAAAGAGTATTTTTTTTCTGTCACATCTATTTTCTTCGTTTTCTGCTTTTTTTTCCGTTTTCCATTAAAGATATATATATATCTTGCCAGAAACACTGCTCATTTATTTTATATCTCAGTAAGACTTTGTAATTAAAACATAAATTATACAGATCAAAATAATTGTATTTGTTTCTGCATTTTGAGAATTATCAACCAGGGATCATCTTACTGGGTCAGTAAAGGATAAAATGTGTCTGTATATCTCAATTAACACTGCAAAATGCTAACAGGAAGCTTAGAACCAAGCCCCTATGATTCATGACTCACCTATTCTTTGTTCACTAAAATAATAAATTGTAATAAGTGGCACCAATTACTGCTTTACAGAGTCCAATCTCTACCCAAAGATACTGCTACATAATACTGGCGTGCAACACAACAGAAAGGGTGTGCGTATAGGGAATGCAGTCAGCTCCAGGTGGAAATCATCAGAAAACCGCGACCTCTGGTGGACGCGCAAAGACTTGTTTTCCTGAACACAGCTCACAAGTGAGAATTTGACATTTAGAGTTCACATTCATTAGTTTTCAAAACTGAGCAATGAAGTTCAGCAACTTACCCAAAAGTTTTAAGGTGGCTCAGCTGGTCAAGGGCACAGGTAGAATTTAAACTAAGGTCCTTCTGAGTCTGGAGCTCGTGAAAGATACTTAATGACCCTAGATGTAAGGAGTCACTGAACTATGAACGTGCAGCATATGAGACTTCCAATACGTGCCATTTCTTAAGGGACATTTTACTAATTGAGATTTTCGTGCTCTGTACTTTGGTCATACTCAGCCCCAACTCCTCCCACATCTGCCCCACCACCATAAATCTCCAATTTTCTTTTATTTTTTAATTACTTTTAAGATTGCAGTTTAATTACATGCCTCCCTTCCCTTTCTGCCTTCCGAACATTTCCATATGCTTCTTTCTGCTCTCTTTCAAATTCATAACCTTTCTTTCATTGCTATTTCATGTATGTATGTATGTATTTGTTAACATATGTATTCCTAAATATAACCTGTTCCAATATCCTACTGCTTCAGTTTGTGTTGTCTGTAGTCCTGGGTGTTTCCCGGAAAGTTGACAACCTACCAGGAGCCACACCCATAAAGAAAACTGACCCCTCCTCCCCCAGAAGCCATCACTGTCCATAGATCCTCAGCTAGGGTGGGGACTCATGAACTCCTTCCCAGTCCTTGCTAGGATATATGTAATCATTTGGCTGGTAAAACAGTGATTTCACAGAGTTTAGCTTAATGGAGATGACTGACTACTTGTAAAACACGTAAGTGCCATCTATGTTATTTATCTGTTTTTATTTGAAATGGTGAACACTGACTACTTGTAAAACACGTAAGTGCCATCTATGTTATTTATCTGTTTTTATTTGAAATGGTGAACAAATTAATTCTTATGCTAAAACACATAAAAGTTCATGGAGAAATCAGAAGAAAATTTATGTATTTCAGAACATGCTTTAAACATGTCTCATGGTGTCTCGGCAGAGATGACATCACTGCTCCTAAATGGGGAGGACTGGTCACATGGGAGACCCTGTTTTTATTGTGATCAACTGCAGTCCATCAGCAAGGATGACCTCATCTGCAGCTGAAAAGGTTTGACCTTTGCCCCTTTGGGCTTGTGAAGCAGGGGGGGGGGGGATCCTTCACAGGCTGAAAAATTTAAAGCAGACATCCTTCAGCCTTGCTGAGTTCATCCGGCTTGTGTTAAGTGCAAATGCTCAGACTTCATGGTGTAGAAGCAATTAAAGAAAGAACAGTGAGAAGCCTGGGAGTCAGGGCAGATTCTTTGGCATTTCCCAGTCATACTAGAAAAAATATGTTTTGCATTTTCCAATAACAAAAGATAAGAAATGAACCTTTTAGAAAAATGATGCTTTGACTACTTTTCCATAAGGAGACATGAGACACACAAGATAGACTCACTAGGATCAGTTCCCTGTGAGAACATTTTAGACCCAATCAAATCATTGAGGTTTACCAAATGAATGTATGGATGCCTGGTGTTTTGTTTCATTTTGTTTACTAGAAGTCATGGTTTGTAGCTACATTTCTTTAGCTGATGCTATAGTAGTGAAGGGTTCACAATAAACACCACACTATGTGCTCGCCCATGTCTGGGAGCAGGTGGAAGGCCCTACTTTGCGTTCTTTCCCACTCCTTGCACTTTCGACAGTCTGAAAGGCTGCAGGGCTAGATACCCACCCTTCTGTTCAAAACTGTGGAAAACAGAAATTTTAATATTGTGGGAGGGGATGACATGTACCCTTTGATTTAATAATCATGACTAGAAGCTCTTAAAGTCAAAAAGGGTGACTCACTAAAATCAGAAAAGATTGGTATCTTCTGGCCGGTAATTGTCAACCAATATCTTTCGTATTAAACAGCCTTGGGAAGCAGATTTGCTGTGTTCAACTAATTGGAGAGATGGAATCCTTCCACATGGTTCGAGAATGCTGAAACCAGAACCCTTAGAAATATTTCATCCAGGTAAGAAAGGCAATTCATTATTCTAATTCTGAACTGGGCAGTTACCCAACTTAAAGAGCCAAGTCCTTGATGCTTCCTGAGTAATTTTTATCCTCCCTACAACTTCCCACTCGCTGAGTACAATGGGACTTACCTCATCCCCACCCCACCCCCAATCCCATCTACTGCCCTCAACTATATCCCTACTCCACCCCCAACCACATCCCCTACCTCATCCTCACCCCCAACACCCAAGCTGAGAATCTGAGACCAATAGTTTTATGATAGGAGCTGGTAACTTAGGCAGTTAGCATTTTCATTATTTCCTCCACTTTCATTGCTTAAATTACCTAGTGGTGGGAGTTTTAATATTTTTTCAGGGCATTTTTAATTTGCTAAAATAATTGAAAAAGAGACATATATATATATACATATATATATGTGTGTGTGTGTGTGTATGTGTGTGTGTCTATACAGAGTCATATGTGTGTATATATATAATTCATTTCAAATACTTACTGAGTAAGCATAAAAACAAATGAAAATATTTATTTTAAAAAGTTCAAAACAATGTTGTATAATTTTATTTTCCAGTTATTTTTATCACATAGGACTACAGAAGGTCATTTTCATGCAAATATGTAATGTACTTTGAACATGTACCACCTCCATACCCTATTGGCCTCTTTCTCTCCCTTTGTTTCCTTGAGTTTTGCATCTACGATCACATCATCAATGTGTGCGTTACACTATGTGTCTATACTGTCTATACCCCAAAATAATAGAAACCATGCAATATTTATTTGTCTGAGACTGACTTAATTCTATTTTTCTTTTCTTTATCAGCTTTACAGTTTTGGGTCTTTAATTGTGTTTTGGATGCATTTAGAGTCATTTTCATACAGGATTAAAGATGGAGATCTAATTTCCTGCTATGAGTTTTTCCAGGACCATTTGCTGGATAGAATATTATGTATCATTACCTTCAATGAGATGAAGAATAAATATTGTGGATTATAAATATAAAGGAACACTCAGCCAAAAAAAAACAAACAAACAAACAAAAATAGGACTGAAGGATTGAAGATACACTCGAATGCATAAATGAATTTCGGTATAATTTTGGTGAATGAGAAGAATACTGAAAGAGAAGACATTCTGTGAGTTTCCAGCAATGTAAAATTCTGAGAAAATGTGAAGTAATCTATAGGTATAGAAGGCAGACAGGTGGCTGACTCAGGCTCAAAAGATAAGCAGGAGGAGATACCAAGAGGCAAATGAAACTTTTGCAGGTGATGTACGCCTTCACCGTCTTCAACTCTGGGAAGATTTTATAAGAGCATACCTAGCCAATTATATACTTGCATGTGCAGTTTATTATATGCAAGTTATAGCACTGTAAGCTTAATTTCTTTTTAATTTTATTTAACTATATATAATTATATCATTTCCCCCTTTCCTTTCCTTCCTCATACTTCCTACTCCCTCTCAAATTGATGTTCTCTTATTGTTACATATATATGCACAAATATTACTACAACCTGCTGTGTCTGTTTTTGTTGCTTGTGTGTATGAGTTCAGGGCTGACCACTTTGCGTTGGATAATGGATTAGGAAGCTCATTGCTGGGCGATGCTAATCGCGCCTCTATCAGCAGTTCCTAGTTGCCTGTAGTTCTTTGTCTCAGAGTGAGACTCCTGAGAGTGAGAGATCGTCTTTCCTCATTAGCATGTCTATTGTGATTTTTAATGGAATTGGGCATGGGAAAATGATTTTATTCACCTTAAGACATGGGGTGAGGTCACGGAAAAACAAGACTTGTAACCTCCGACACTACATCCATAAGGAGATTTTTAAAAATGACAATTCTGCCAATGTTTCCCCAGTTAGAGAGGCCTCTGACTGAACAGCTTGCCTGGGGAAGGAGTAAAAGTGAAGGACAATTCAACAGAGATATTTTCTAGGGGACAAGTAACAGTTGGGGTGACTTTCATTTTCCTTCTTTTCTCATTGTTGTGACAAAATAGCTTGACTGAAGCAAATTATCAAGGAAAGATTTTCCTCTGAGCTGGGCCAGTCCATAATGTCTGGGAAAGCATGATGGAGTTCATGGGGGTGGGAGCATTGGCTAGAACTCCTCACAGTTTGACGGACCAGGAACAAAGACCAGGGAATGCTGGCACTCCAGCCTATGAGCCCAGCAACAGAAATGGTGCCTCCCATATCCAGAATAGGTCTTCCCTCCTCAGTTACTTTTCTGTAGAAAAGTCCTCATCGACACACCCAAAGGTCAACCTCATTAATGCCCTGAGGAATTTAATCCAAGCAGGTTGACAATAGAAATTAATCATGGGTACCAAAAATCATGGCAGTGATCTTGAAAGATGAATAAGGATGATTCTATCTCCCCTTCCTTAATGAACTGTCTTTCAGAAAGTCTTACTAAGACATAAATGAATACTTGGAAGATTCTGGAGGAAATTCCCGTGTTTTCTTGCATAACTGATGAGATACACTGTGGAAAAATAAAACAGATTAAGTCTTTTAGTCCAGGCATTTCAGCTTCAATGATTTTTGATATTGATGCTTGATAACTCTCCCTTGTTAACTAACCCTAACCCTAACCCTAACCCTAGCCCTAACCCTAACCCTAACCCTAAACCAGGTGTAAAATGTAACTTATTCATTACTGGATTTTTCAGAGACACTTTCCTAACTTCTAACTGCCAAATGATCGTAGGATATCATTCATGTTTCAGCCTGTGGGAACCAAAAATTTCTCCAGGCTGTTGAAATATGGAAGCGGCGGTGGGGCTGCCTCCCCAACACCCCGGGCGCTTGGCTAGCTCATGCCCGAAATAACAACACACAAACTGTATTCATTTAAGAACTGCTTGGCCCATGATCTCTAGTCCTTACAGGCTAATTCTCGCACCTGGACTAGCCCATTTCTAATGATGTGTGTAAGCACCCCAAGCTTACCGGGAAGATTCTAGCCTAAGTCCATCGTGGGTTGGAGTTGCCTGGGAGAGCTGAGCATAGCGTCTCTGCTCCAGCAGAGCTGTCGGGTCTGTCCGGGAGCAGAGCAGAGTCTGACCTCACTTCCTCTTCCGCCCAGAATTCTATTCTGTTTACTCCTCCCATCTATGTTCTAAGCTATGAGGCCAAGCAGTTGGTTTATTATAACTTAACCAATGAAATCAACAGATTGATATATGACACTCCCACATCACCAGGCATTTGCAAAGAGGTCTTAGGGTGGAAAATCACCCCAAAAAAAAAAAAAAAAAAAAAAAAAACACGGCACCTGACTTTCTGCCTTGTTTCTATCAGTTCAGAATTGGAAATAAGCAACAAGCTTGGGATAAATACTTGCCTAATACCAGGAAGGTTGAGGTTAAATGAAGTTGTTTTTACATTTAGTAAAAACGTACAACTGGAGAGAATCACAAAGCTAAAAATAATATTGAAAATCTCAAACTGGTTTGCCATTGTCAAACCATTTTGAAGTTTAGATTGCTTCCAACCTTGGCCCTTCTTGTTGTTTAGGGTATTGAGCAAATACTCTCATGTTTTATTGCCTGCAGTATACGGCATACCAGTCATTAGTGTCCGCTGATGGTTCTTCAGCTAATAAACATCCGGTTGCACCAAATCTTTCCTTGACCTTCAAAAATACAATAACCAGTGTCTCAGATGGGGCATATAACTCAGTGGTAGAGCACATATAGGCACTTGCCTAACACATGCCTCCAACACCAAAAAACCAACTATAAAAATATAGTAGTTACTTCTGTTTACTTATACCATTTACTTTTACCCCATCGTGATTTAGCTGCTTGGAATAAATGTGTTTTAACCTTTCGTTTAGAAAAAGTATGCTTGTTTCCACGAATCAAATGAGATTCTGGTTTCTGTTAATAAGAGAAACAAAAAACAACAAATAAGCAAATAAAAAAAAACTCAGTCATATGGCCATATAAATTGACCTGTGGTGTATATAAAATTTTGTTTTTGTGATTATAACTTTCATTTCAATCAAAAGCTTCCTTGTATACATAAAATGTGGTAAGCACTATAAATCTTGTTACAAACCCATTTGGAGAAACTATTAGAAACTTTAACAATAAATAAGTTAATAATTATTTTTGTTAAAATGTCAATAAAAGGAAGATTTAATATTAAGAAAAAGAAGCACTGTAAATGTTTGAAGAAGACCAAACCCTTCAAAGCAACGCTTGTATTCAGACCTGCTGATAAAAGATAGATTGTATGTGGGATAATTTCAGGCACACTACAATGCAGAGAAATGACTGATTTGCATGTTAATGTATGCCAAGGGATAAGTAATTCCTCCCCTTCTTCTACTAAAGCTCCTCACAAAGCTCAGATTCAATGGCAAGCAAATATCTGAAAGCCGGTCCTCAAAATCATTGCTTGGAATGAGAAGAGCTTTATGCCTTTAGCTGAACCCATGGAAAAAGTCAGAAATTCAGTCAGGCCCTGAGGTTTTCCATCCAGCTGTTCAGTCCTCTTCTGTGGATGAAGACTACTGATTAGACTTCCCTAATTCTTCATCTATAAAACGTGGCAAGGAAAGTTTGAGGTGGGAGATCACCATATCCACACTCAAACTATTGATGAGACTGTCACAATAAAAACCACAGCATAACTAAATCCAAACCTACAGTGGTTATAAAGTCATGACATCACTGATGATCCGCTGTGTTCCATCTGATACAGATAGAGCGCTGGTGTATTCTTTAACAGGCAAAACAAATTTCATTAGTATGCACCACTTAGCATGTTTTATTAGCTATTTGCATTTTCTTTGAAACAAAATAATCTCGTGAGAGACACACACAAAAAAATCTAAATACACAGAATGTGGTGCTTCTTTAAGAGTGCATTGTTTTAATTTTAATAAAGCTTCTGATTTTGCTTTTTGTATTATCCTTCCTCAAGAATGTATAAAAACAAAACCTTGCTTGGATTATACCCTCAGTCGAATAAGAATAAGACAAGTTTCTTCTTACCAGACTTCTGAATAGTAACCAACTACATAACAATGAATGAATGACTTTCTTTGGAATTCTTTTTTACTATTTTTAAGTCATGTGTATGTGGCCGTAGGTGTTCATAGTAGCCATGGGGTTATAATCTCTGGAGCTAGAGTTATAAGTGGTTGTAAGCCATCCCACACTGGTGATGGGAATCAAACTCAGATCTTCTGCAAGAGCAATGCATACTCTTATCATCTACAGCAATAATCTAGCTCCGACAAGGCTGATATGGAAGAATATTACATAAGTATTATGTTTTTCTATTTAGAAGACTTTGCAGTAATATTGAGAGTAATTATAACATTAAGTTCAAAATGCTTTAGATGATTTTTCCCATTGTTTAATAATTTAAGTACATAGTATTACTAAACAGGCAAATATGGACTCTTACCACGTCAATTGCCACAAAATTCCCAGACTCTTAGAAAATCTACCAAAATGTTTGCAAGGTTGTCTTATTTATTGAAATCAAAAATTTCACTCAGTGTTTTGTGGTTTCTCTTATCTATTATTTTATGATCAGAAAGTCTTTCTAAAATTAATAAGTTATTTATTTAAAAAATTATATGACTCCCATGAGGAAAGTTTTATTCCTAAGAATGCACAGATGATCTTACACACTTCCAGTATTTCAGAATCACGGACCACTAATTCCCACGCCTTCTAAAGACCAATTTCCAGGTATTAATATCCTCTGCTTCTTATTGCAGCCAAGCAGCCAGCCTTGGAGGTTGGTGGTAAAGGAATGATTGTCCTTGCCACAGACCAGGAAGCCATCACTCAAGTGGAAGAGACAATAGTGGGATGCAGTGAAGCAGTTGGGAAATACCTTATTGACGGAGCCACAAAATAACTTCCTAAGTGACCAGAAGTCATGCCTAGCAAATATATCAGCAAATCTCTGTGGCTTTATTACCCAACCCTCTTCCTGTAGGAAACCACCTCCTCCCACATAGGACTCATGAGCAATCATTGCCAATTTAGTAGTGGCCGGAGCTGCACACATAACTCCTTGGAGCTTACCACTGTCTGAAAAACACTCACGGACCTCTTTCTCAATGAGATTAGAAACCATTTTTTTGTGTGTTGTTGTTGGCCTACATTTTAAAATATCTCTTCATTTGGAGAGTGTGGTGGTGTACAGCTTCACTCCCAAGACTTGGGAATCTGATGTGGGATAGCCAGTTCTTCACCTTGGACATCAAGGAAACAAATAAAAGGGTCCAACAAAGATTAGTAGTCTCTGCCTGTAAGTTCAATCACTGTATGAAGCTTGGGAGGAGGAAACTAGATTCATGCCTACTTGGGCTCCAAAGTTGTTTTACTGCTATATTGCTGAGAAGAAATACCATGACCAAGGCAACTCTTATAAAAGAAAAAATTCATCTGGGGCCTTCTTGACAGTTTCTGATTAGTCCATAATCATAATGGCAGGAAGCAGGCAGACATGATGTTAGAGCAACAACTGATAACTTTACATCCTGACCTGCAAGCAGCAGGCAGAGAGAGACGACTTGGCATGAACTTCTGAAATCTCAAAGCCCACCTCCAATGACATACTTTCTTCAATAACCCCTCACCTCCTACTCCTTCCCAAACATCAACTGGGCACAAAGGGGACTATTCTCATTTAAACCATCGCAGTGAGTGACGGTTTAAATGAATCACTTTGCTTTACACCCCTAGTCATTGTTTTATAATGACTAGATAACAAGAGACAACAGACATACCAAATGAAAGAAAAGAGAAGCAAGTCATTTTGTGCAGGCGGCCTACATGTTGAGTGTCGTTTCATGTTGCTGAAGGTGAGAACACAAAGAGAAGGAGGCTGGGAGTGAAAGATGGGATGGCATTCAGAGTCTGTAGCTCCAGTCAGAAGCACACACACACACACACACACACACACACACACATGCTGCTCATTTCATTTAAAACGCGTAATATCTGCATGATCTCAGTTCTTCAGTGATGAGGAAACTTAGCTTTCTCTAAAACTATAAAAAATAGTTATTCAGTGAAGCTATTCGAGTTTCATTTCTGTTGCTATGATAAAATATTCTGACCAAAAACAGTGGGTAGGAAAGGAAGAGTTTGTTTGGCTTACAATTCCGTATCACCATACATCACTGAGGTGAAGTCAAGGCAAGAACTCCAGCATCCGGCCACATCCCATATACAGTTGAGAGCAGAAAGAAATTTCCTTGCTGCCTATTTGTTATCAACTTGTTTCCTATTGTCTTATATTGTTTATTTGTTTCCATTGCCTAGCGAATGGTTAATACCCAAAATGGGCTGGGCGTCCCTGCATCCATTCATAATCATGATATCCCTCCCAAAGACAAGCCCACAAGCCATTCCTTCTTAGGACTTAATTCTCCAAGGTGACTTAGGTGTTGTCAAACTGGCAATGAAAACAAAAAAGCACAATAACCATGAAGAGATTTGACTATGGTCACATAGTAAGAAAAGAAAAGTGATTGATTGATACCATTTGCTATCATTGGCCAATTACTTACCAATGCCTAAAATACTAATGGGTGCTAATTATTAAATAATTTCCTACCAAGTAAGTTTTTGGAAAGGTGATATTTCCCTCACTAGAGAAATGAGTAAAGAGAAAACATGGATTACCAAGTTTGATTTTCCAAGCATAGCTTCCCATCAGTCAACTTTAAGAGGATTGTTTTATTTCTACAAAGTGCTGCCTCATTATAATCTTTGATACTCAGAATAATTAAAATGGGTAAAGCACTTGGGAGGCAGAGTTAGGTGGATTTCTGTGAATCCAAGGCCAGCCTGATCTACAAGAACTAGTTACAGGACAGCTAGGGCTGTTACACAGAGAAACCCTGTAAAAGAAAAGAAAAGAAAAGAAAAGAAAAGAAAAGAAAAGAAAAGAAAAGAAAAGAAAAGAAAAGAGAAGAAAAGAAAAGAAAAGAAAAGAAAAGAAAAGAAAAGAAAAGAAAAAAGTGAAAACCTTCCTTTTAATTTGACGGAAAAAAAAAAGATGATGTGGGATGTCCTTCTGTATATGCTTTGCTTTTATTGGTTGAGTAATAAAACTGTTTAGTCCAATGACTTAGCAGAATATAGCCAAGCTCAAAGAGATACAAGAGAGAGTAGGTAGAATCAAGGAGGCACCATGTAGCCACTGAAGGAGATGCCTGAATGGGACCTTAGCAGGTAAGCCACAGTCTCATGCGATACACAGATTAATAGAAACGGATTAATTTAAGATATAAGAGCTAACTAGGAATACACTTGAGCCTTTGGCCGAACATTGTTATAATTAATATAGTTTCTGTGTGATTATTTGGGTCTGGGAAGCGGGGACACTAAAATGCAGTCTCCGTTCACAGTGTCAAGGTGGAGCAGCATAGGGATCCCATTTTATCTACCTCAAAGCTTTAAACATTAAACTAGTTGTTGGAAAATCTGCTTAATCTTTCTGAAAAGTCCACATTAGCAAAGGGATCACAAGGTCATGTTTGTCCATCTGATGCCACATCCTGCCTGTAGCAGTAGCCAGAAAAATCCCCAAGAGAAGGGGTGAAGTTCATTTCATAGCAGTTCTCATTAGCAGTGAGAGAAAACAGTGAAGGGAATTTTTTTCCTGTGGCAATTTTTATTACATAAGCAAACTTGAAGTTAAATGAAAATGTTTGACAATTTTTCTTCTCATTAACTGTAAATTGGACCACAAAATATTATATGTGAGTTATTTTAATAGTAACCTTGATTTAAAGCCCAGACTCTAAAGATTATTTACAATTATGGTGGAATACGATAATTACATTTAAATTGACCTCTCTAGCTAATTTACAAAGAAGACCCTAAGATTAGAAAAATGAGTGTTATGTATGTGTCCCCTCCAAGCCCCTTAGAGTGATGATATGGAGCTTGGGAGCCACTAGATGATTAGATAGAGCTATAAGTGGGATTAGTATGATTTAAGAAAGAAATATCAGAGCTAACTTGGTCTCTATCATCAGGGGGCCCAGTTAGAAGGGAGTCATCTGTATTCTAGGAAGTAGGTCTTTCTTAGAACCTAATTCTTTAACCTTAGAGCTGAGGAGAAAGATTTCTATTGCTTAGGCCACTGAAGACACAGCACTTTTGTTTTAGCACCCTGCATAAAGGTAATGGCTGTAGTTTCTTAGTCATGTGACTGTTTTAATTACTGTCATGCTTCCTTCTAGAGCAATGATCCTCAGCCTTCCTAATGCTGCAATCCTTTAACATAGTTACTCATGTTGTGATGACCCCCAATCATAAAATTATTATCATTGCTACTTCATAACTGTAATTTTGCTACTATTATTAATCATAATGTAAATATCTGATATTTCCAATGGTCTTAGGGACCCCAGTAAAAGGACTCCCCAAAGTGAGTCATAACCTACAGGTAGAGAACTACTGTTCTAGAGTACGAAATCCTTTCTCTCAGATGGAGGTGGTCAACAGGGAGGCTGCCTTTGACTTTTTTTTTTTTTGAGTAAAAAATATCCCTCATTGAAGAGGGTCACAATGATATTCTGAGTTATGGCTGTATGTGACCCATAAAGCACTCTCTAAGTTCTTTGCCCCAAATTGATTTTTTTATAGCACTGCATTTTAATCTATTTTAAATACCTCTTTAGTGACCATTCAGCATAGGAAAATGTTTCAGTTTATCTAGTGACTAATCCTCAGCTTCTTTTACTGAATTGAGCTAACACGCACCGGCTTCCTGTGCAGAACTATGGGAGTCAGAGGCGGCTCCCTGACAAAGAGCTGACAGCCCTTCTGCAGTGAAAATGGGTTCCTAGGCTGAAGAAAGAATTGATGTTAGTCTTGTACAGGAACAAGAAGTGGCTAAATGCCTTGTTGCTTCTCTCTAAACAAAGAAAAGGAAATCAGGGCAGGACCTTGACCTTTCGTGTATCCCACCCTAATTTTTCATGTTTCAAATGAAGATACTCTTTGAGCAGGGTTGTAGCTAGAACAAGAACAGAGAATAGTAAAGATTCAGACTTAATTAAAAGTATGGCATTTTGGGAGGGCAATAAAAGTGCTGTATAGTCCAAGCAGAATAGTTAAAAGCACTGACACAAAGAACAAAACCAAGAGGAGGAAAGAAACAACTGTAAGAATAAAAGGGGAGACGTAATAGCAATAAATACCAATAGCATATTAATTAGTGTGCTTTGTTAAATGCCATATAGGGACTAAAATTTTATCACCCCACAAAAAAAAGGTCCTACACAACTAGATACTTAAAGGATCCTCTCTATAATCAGATATTGGCCGTGGGATAGCATTAGGAAATGTGAATTTTAGGAGATGATTCTGTCATTGAATCTACCCATGGTGAATGGAATTAGGTGCCCTTGTTTAAGGATTTTACAGAGAGAACTGAACCCTCTCTTGCCCTCTGCCTTCCACCATGTAAGCACACAGAAAGGTCAGAGTCCATGCCTTAACCTCGTGTTTCTCAGACTACAAAAGCGTGAGAAATGAATTTCCATTCTTATAAACTTAGTCTTTGGAGCCTGTTGCGGCAGAATAAATGGATAGAAACCACATGTGCCACCCTTCGCTACATTCCACAAATGAGGTAGGAGAGACACAGAGGTACAGTAATTAACCCACGGAGCTGGTTGTTCCTGCCGTGGGTATTTCAGTAGTGCTCTTTTGATTCATAATACTATCTTGCCTTTCAGGGTTCCTTTCTTTAAAAGTAATTAACCATTCAACAGTGTCCTCAGCCTAAATTCCATTCACAGAACGAAGATATACATATTCTTTGCTTTTGTTCACAATTTTGAGCAGGGTAGGCCACTGCTTTGAAGAGACCGCATGGAAAGTACCCACTAAGGCATATCTGAAGGCAGCGTGGCCAACTCCAATTCCTTCATCTGCCTTCGGCATCTGTATGATTTGAGGCAGGTTACAGGACCTTTGTGTGCCTTGTCTTCCTCCATGGTGAGATAGAGGTGTCCATAATTCTTACATCGGGGGATTGTTTTGAAGGCCGAGTATTCTTGACCAAGTGCTTAAAAAACAGTGCTGAGACGTAAACACTACGGATGCGTCTAGTTGCATCTTTAAGTCTACATGTAAAAGTTCAAGGGAAAGGGTATTAAATCACAGTGACTTTACTATTTGCTTCACCGTAATGACATTTTCATTGTGTCCATAGTCACTAGATAGGAGTTTGTTTTGGCCCACAGTCTGAGGATCCAAGCCATCATGGTGGGGAAGTGACTGGGACAAGAGCTTGAGGAACCTGGTCAGACCTCATCCACAGTGAAAAAGCAGAGAGTGAGAAATCTTCTTATTTAGTACAGGACCCCAGCCCGGGGAATGATGCCATCCAAAATTAATGAAAGTGGGTTCTCCTCTTTTAGTTGGCATAGTCTAAATCATTCCTCCTCCGTAGCCATGCCCAGGGCCTTATCCCCTAGATGACCTGGATCCTGTCAAGTTGCCAGTCAGTATTAAGCATCACATTTGCTTTCTTATATTTTTTAAAATAAAAATGTGATGTAAATTAACACAAAATCATATTTAAAAAAAAAAAACCTACAATACTTGTACTGGAAAGACCTCAGTTAACAGCCTCGGTGTCAGTCAGTTTTCTCCCAGGCCAGAATGCTCCTCTCTGTTGCCTTCGTTCGCAGGCTAGTTCAGACTACGGGACACTCCCTAACATCTCAGGCCAGACTCCTGATCCCTAGCTGAAAGTCCCAATGAAGAAAGGATGGCATTACCAAGACATCCGCCCACCTCCTAGAACCCATTCTCAGAACTTAGGTTAGGTCGCATGGTGGTCCCTGAGCCAATCACTGTGATCAGAGTACAGTAAGTGCTTATAGGGCTAACCATGGTCACCTACCCAAATATATGGAGCCCTTCCAGGCCTAATGAGGGCAGAGAGTACATCCCAGGCCTGTTGAGAGCTAAAGAGTACATCTTAAGGAAAGTGTAGGAGCTGTCCGAGAAAGGCTACCAGAAGCCAGAGATATGAGACAATGCATCCGTACTAAGACGAGCTGTATTTTTTGGCCCTATCCAAATTATGCAATTGGAACTAGAATATTTGAGTTTACATGTTTTGAAAGATAATGATCAGTTCCTTCTCTAAAGAAACAATGATGGTTTGATTTTGTGTCTGTGGGGTTTTTCTTCTTGTTTAGAATGTTTCCTTTCAAAACTCAGACTGTTTTAGAAAGCACACATAAATACTTTTTACTTCTTAGTTTTATTAATTTTTGAAATCCTCCATTAGCCATATTTCTTCTTGTTCTTTTATCAAGACATAATGACACTAACGGAAAATAAAACAAGAAACTTGAAAGCTTACCAAACCAATTTTGGTCTTTCTTCCTTTCTTTCTTTCTTTCTTTCTTTCTTTCTTTCTTTCTTTCTTTCCTTTTTTTGTACATTTTTTTCTTAATGACTCCTGGGATAAAACACCTACAAGTGATATTTCTTCTCAGCTCTTCCCTGCCCAAGGTGAGAGCACAACTCTTTTTATCTTTTCATGCATTCGGTACAATAAAGTCTGTCTCTACACTTAAATGATCATATGAAACACATCCTGAGAAATTAAAATTACAATGATAATGTCAAGAAAATTTTAATGCCAAAATCCATAGTGAAGAAATGTTGTTCTGTGGTAACCACCCACAACTGTAGAGAAAGGCGTCCAAATGCCAGGGTCAGCTTCCTTTCATGAAGACGGAGCATAGCTAAGCAGATGCCTGAGACAGAAGTGGATTCGGAAACCTCTCACACTCTCTTTCTGTCATGTTGTACTAGTATCTTCCTATCTTGAAATGTATTGTGCTCCTTCAAATGTCAATACTCACATTTTAAAATATTTATATTTTCTATTTGTTTACTTCATTCTTTTGTTGGTTCCTAGAATGATTTTTCTGAAGTACTTTAGATGAATTTGGCATTGGCTTTGATTTTAAAAAATGAAAGCCATTTCATAAACAGTAGTGAAATTTCCCAGCACAAAATAACTTGACATGTTAGCTTTATGTCATGTTAACCTCCGAGAGCATGAAGTGTGCTAAAAGTTAATCTGCTCCTCCCCCTCCCTTGGCTTCCCACTGAGTCTGATCCCTGACTTGCATTCTGCGGAGAGTTCTCCCCTTGACTTCCTCTACAACTTATTCTCAAATCAGACTGTTGAACTCAGCGATGTCTGCACCCTTGTTCTGGAAGGTGTATATTCTCATCCTTCCCTGCATTGTTCCACAGCCAGACCATAACAAACTGACATTTCTATGCATAAAAAAAATCCATGTCTTAATCCCAGCAGTTGGGAGGTAAAGGCAGGTGAATCTCTGTGAGTTTGAGGACAGCCTGGTCTACAGAGCAAGTTCTAGGAGAAGCTCCAAAGCTACAGAAAAAAAAAAAAAAAACCTGTCTCAAAAACAAAAAACAAAACATAACTAAACTAAACAAAAAACCCATGCCTTATTCTGCAAAGTTCATACAGTCCTACAGGTGACTTAACCATGCCCGACTTTCACGTCCCAAACAGTCCATTAGGCTTATCTATGTCAACAACTGAGGAGTGAACAGCTTGCTTTTGTTTCTCTGACGTGTCTGGGACATCTGTCTCATAGTCCTCAGGATGTGTCTCATCTAGTCCATCACCCTAACTTCTGGGAAGATGAATGGTGGTTAGTATGATTCATCAGTATGCAATTTGGAGAAAGCATATTGTTGGAATAATCATGAATTGTGTATCAGAAAGCCTATTATGCTTATTCAGATTTATTAATTTGACATTGAAGTCCCCAGGTCACCAGTAAACACCTCAGAAGAGACACAAGAATAATGGCAACTTTAAAAAAAAATTCCATGCCCATGGTCTCAAAGGAAGTACTTTAAACAAAAGTCTAAGATGAGTTGGGTCATTCTGATTCACTCAGATTTTCTTAATGAAGAGTCAGTGGAAGCTTTTTCAGCACCACACAGGCTCCAGAGGATTGCTATGAGAAGAAATGAGTCTTACTAGTGTACTCACTAATGCCAAGGACAAGCCTGAAGGAAGCAAAAGCAACTTTTAAAAACATAGGGAGGATGGAAGCTATTACCAGTGAAGGGAAACGAAGGAAGGGGAAAGAAAGGGGGAGAAAGTGATTAAGATATTTGGATACAGTCTTCATAAAATCACTGTTGGCAGGCTAAACAAGAAACCCTCTCCATAAAAAAAACATGAATGTCTCAAACCTTTATAAGGTGTGAAGAACCGTTGTTAGTTTGGATTAAATCATGAGAATGGTTTCTCTAATTCAAATGAAAGTGTGATCAATTATTCCTGTTGTCCACTTGCAGTTCATGAGGGGAAAACAGTATTCATACCACTGACCTTTCTTCTTGAATAATTTTCTCCAGCAGATACTAGATGGAATCTCAGTGAACTGCAAATTCCTATGAGATGGGGAGAGAGGAGAAACACATCCAGGGGTGGTGGTGCTTTTTACAGGGCCAGCCGATTGCCCATATTTTTCATTGTTGTGGAAAAGCACAAAGTGAAATGGAACTTGATTGGATGTGAAGATATTGATATGAACTCACAGTTTTGATACATGGGTAGGTATGTACATACCTCCATATACCATTACATAGGTATGCTAAGAGAGATCGTGTAATAAACATGGACATCATTGTATTCAGCCTTTAAAATTGTTCCCAATCTTACAGGTCTCTAGCTATTTGGACCTATATGTAGTCTCCTCCTATACAAAACATAGGCAACTATTTGCACACATACATGCTCACATGTATAGTATATGCATACATGTGTATATATGATTGATATATTAATTCACTGGATACTCACTGAGAGGTCTGAGGACAGCAATACTTCAAAAGTGTGAGTATACCAGTGCCCCGGTCTCAATATCTTAATTTAACTCTCCACTAAAAGGAGTCAGAGCTCCTCAGCATTAGGGTTAAGCACAGAAGATTAAAAATAGACCTGAATATTTTATTCAGTATATCAAGGAAATGCTCAAATTCTTGTGGAAAACATCTTAGAAAGATTTTTATTGGCAATTTTTTAATAATCTGTGCACCAGAATTAATAACTCACCAAATAAAACAGGAATTCATAAATCCATACTGATAATAATAAATAAAATCAATTGAGGGGTAATAAAGTCCTGATAACAAAATGTTAATAAATATGGAAGACATGGTAAAATTAATAACAATTTGCAATCATTACAGTAACAGTTCAGGTAAGAAACCTGAGTATTGTTAAAACTAGTGAGTGCAAGTTCAAGAGATGAAATATTTAACTAGGCAATTATGAAACATGCTTAACTGTAAGGAACAAGACTGAGTGCACTGGAGAGAAATCTACCAGACGTCACCTCCCAAGGAGTGATGCTGACATCACCAGCAGAAGGTTGAAATGAAAGCAGATACCACCTAGCTTGATGCCATGGAACACAAAATTGTTACTATTATAGTGGTTCAACTGCAAAAGGATTCAGATTGAATCGTCATTTGAAAGAAAAGGAAACATTTGATAAACCCCATTTGGGGACATTTTATAAACAAATTTAACAAAACAAAAGGCTCTTTGGTCTATTCTTGCCATTCTTGTATGTTTTTTAATTTCAAAAAGAAAAGAAAAAGAGAAATACACTATATAACCTCCAATAACCCTTATGTGACAAACAAGAGATACAATATTAAATAGAAAAGCAAAAAGCCAAAGAGAGAGAACAGGGATGCATAACAGACATTATCTAAAAGTGAAGAAAATAGCAGGACAGCAACAATAAATAAGACAGATAAAAGAGAAGGTAGAAACTGAGTAGAGCCAAGCAAGGCAACTGCTGAGTTACTTAGTGTCCCAAGAGGAAACAGATGTGTCATCCAAGCAGAATAACTTCATTCCTTTATTTACAAAGAGATTATCTGCAAAGCTGTGGATTATGGGAACCTTGCAACCCAGGATTGGGAATAGTCTAATAGTCTGCTGGGAGAAAGAGCACAGCGCAGGCGAGCACACCATAGAGACTGCCAGTGGCCTGAGGAAAGCAATGACTGTGGGTGGAATACTGCTCACAGGAGGAGACCTTGCACCTGTCCCTGAGGGCACACTCCCTTCCTTTCCCTATCTACTGCCAAGACTCCCTACACACTTGACTGGAAACCCGAGTGCGCCAACACATGCTGTCCACATGAGTCAGCCTACCTCACAGAAAGACAGAAGAGTAGAGAGCCAACAGACAAGATCTGGCCTATCCTTAAATTTCATGACATTAAGAACAGTGATCGTCAGCTTTCTAGAAATAACCACTCTGTGTGTAAACTATTTGAGAAAATTTCATTAAGATTAAAAATTCTTTAAAATTAAAAAAAAAAAGTTTAAAAAACGGTGGAGTGAGAGCCATGGAAGTCATTGGAAGATTCCAAGTAAGAAGGTGGAAAGAAGAGAACATGAGAGCCCCAGGAAGGAGCGGTTCACTATGGGAGGACAGCTCTCTGAGAATCCGTCTCCATCCTCTGCCCGTTCCCAGAGAGAAAGATTAAAAACAAACATTGAACAGATGTGCAAATATGGCTTTGCCTGTGGTCTCCAGGCTCAATTGAATAGCGCTCCATAATGGTGACTATCAGTACCTTTCATTTAATCTTTTCATTGTTGAATAAAGTACAAAAGCTAAAACCTGAACATACATAAATCTGAACTGAGTTCACACTTAAATTGTGGCCAATAGCTTTTTATTTCCATTTGTCATTCATTCTCAACAATGCCTCAACAAGGTTTTTGCAGGATGACCAAGCTGTAAGAATAGACAAGTTCAGAGACAGAGTTTGACATTAGTAAACCTGTCTTGGGGGCTTCCTCAGTCTTAAAGGCATTTAATACAAACAAGCAACAGTTATACATGAAGGGTCTCTGTTCTAACTCTACCTTTTATTTTTATGGTAATATTAAAGATCTTTTGAAACCACTATAGTTTGTCTGCTATATTTTTGTGTTTATAATAATATTATAGAAAAGCCAGTCCATTCTGACCCCATTTTACTGATAAAGAAGTTAGCTAACATTCTCAGAGCTAGTAAGAAGCAGAAACATGATTTGAACCTAAGTTCCTGAATCCATATCTGGTGCTTTGGCTACTTCGTATTCTACCTATAACTAAAATATGGGTGTGTACTGAAGCCCCCTTACTTATTTCTAAGACTACTTTAAGGGCCACTGTTTTGTGAGGGAGGCAGATCAACAAAGCAAAGTAGGTGTGAAAGTGAGAAATAAAACCTGTGATTATGTGAGTTAACTTTTAAAAAAATTGATGTACTGTTATGTGAGCAAACAGTTCTACTGCAGCAAAACGGAGGAAGGACAATTTTCCAGCAAAGAGGAAAGGAGAGAGAATTTCAGGAAGCCTGGCGTGATTTGGGGTTGAAAGAACAATTTTGCTGATATTAACTTGAAGAGACAGCGTGCTTTGAAAACACAGTTAGGGAAAGCCACGGTGGTCCTCCCCAGGATGTCACTAAAGCTCACTGTTGTCAATAACCACTAGCTTGAATACTATGCAGGGAACTGTTAGAAAATTTGCTTGGTACTATTACTGTTATAATTAATACAACCGTATCCAAGAAAAATAATAAAAACAAGCAAGGACTTGAGAATTTCTTCTACATTTACTCACCCCCTAATATTAAAAGAGTAGAGTTGGGGGGTAAAGGTGTCATCAATTAGAATCAGAATTGAATGATCTGTGTTTGGATGACCAACAATCACACACATCTCAGTGCCTTAGAATTGGGATCTTACTGTGCATGCTCATACAAGTCTACCATGATTCAGCCAGAGCTCTGGTTCCTGTCATCCTCACTTGGGTATCCAGGCTAATGAAGCAACCTCTGTCTGAAGTACTACTGGGGATTAAGGCAGATGGAAGGATACTACGCAAATAATTGCATCCTGGGTGGGAAGAGTCAACCTGCAAGAAACACATGCCCTTCTGTTCACATTTCATTGCACAATGCAATGAAAGGCAAAAACATTGAGCACTGCATCTCCTGGGAAATGCAGAAGTACAACATGCTAAGAAACAGAACTGGGAATATTTGTGGAACAGAACTAATGACTACCAGACTCTCTCCTGCAAGACGTTCCAATCCGCAGTCACTTTTCTGCATATTGCTAAAGCAGCCTCCAGAGGTGGAGCCAGTTAAGGCTCAGCCACTGCTCCACAAGCCCCCTTAACTTTCCCCGCCTCCTGCCTCCTTTGCAATTAGGTTTGAGCTGAGTGATTATTTCAACAAATGCACCATGAGTACAGTAATATTTACAAACCCGGGTTTGAGGAGTGAAGAGTTGGTGCTCTCCTTCAGTTTTTAATTCCTGTGCAAGGTACCTCAAAGGCCAACTGTTCACAAGGAGTAAAGATACCCTGAAAAGAATCTCCTATAGCTTGGTTTTGCATGTGGAACAACATTTCCTGATCTCAAGCCACTAATTCTTTCCGTATATGTAGTAGGAAGAATAGGAAACCTTTGTCACTTGCGTGTCATTTTGGAATGTCTGTTGTGGCAGCTGGCATTAATCATCCTAATAAGGAAACTAGTATCTGAATGTCAAGTAGCAGTTTAAAATAACCTAAGTTACGTTTTTGTTTTAAGTGGGCATGAAAACTGATAGGAGCAGCTTGAACAACAATGTGTTTTACAGTGATAAAAATCATTTGTAAAGCTCCACTTGGAAGCCAGCTAAAATGGGCTTTCAGCTGGGAGCCAGAGGAATCATGGAAAGCAGAGATTTGGGACTGTGTATTAGGGACCTTTTGCTGTGTTTAGCAAGCTATGGCCAGCAGGAAATGAAATCAGGAAGTATTGACTGTTCAAAAGAAGATCAAAAAGTAATCTTTAGGAAAAACTACTAATTTAGGGTCTCCCGTGGCAAGAGAGCAATAAATAGCTCAGAAGTGAGAAATGAAATTACAAAGCTTCGAGTGATAAAAAGGAAGTTAATAATAATAAAAAATCAACCAATAAAAACCCTCAGTTGATTGATGTTCTTCCTGGCATGGTCAGATTGGGGATGTAATCTTCTTATTTAAGCTCAAGAGCTTCCACAGAGAACACTCTACTGGATGTGGAGACACCTGCAGGTAGGTTCAACACTGGAGAGGCTGAGATAGGGAGATTGCCACACTGTTGAGGTCAGTCTGAATGACATAGCAAGATTCATCTCAAAGAAACAAAGAGAAAATGCAAAGCAAAGAGGTGAAAAACACAGAAATGAAGCAAATCTTAGAACTGTGGTTTGAAAGGGCGTGTTTGGTGCTACAGAAATGTATTTGGGCAAAACCAATCAGAAGCCTACTTAGAGGAAGGTAAATTACCCAAGAGACTGGAACCTTGACCAAAAAAGCAAGAGGCAGAATAGGAGTCTTGATTGTCCAGCCTCCTTCATGAGAATGGGCTTACTAAGCTTTAAAGCCCCCTTGGAAAGCATATACCACCGATGCCCTGTCCAGATCCACTGAAGAGTAGAGAGAACAAGACCCTGAGATAGCCAAAGAGATTCCTCCAAAGGACAGAATCAAAGCCCCAAGAAACTCTCCCACCTGGAGTCTACCCGCAATGTTGACTCAGCTGTAGTTTAGAACTTCCGGGTTTTGCCAGCTGGCTCCACGCTCTCTCCTCGCTCCACGGCAAATTAGCTGGCACTGCTGTTCCCTCCATTTCCGCTTTGTCCAGCAGTGAGGAAAGGGAGACAGTCACAGCGATTCTTAAGTGTCCAAACAAGAAGAGCAGCTGACAACATAGGTGGATCCTGTTGGGATGGGACTCATTCTGTCACTGTGGTGTGCACTACAAAATGAGAGTTTTAATTCTCGTATTTGTTGTTGAATGCTTGCAACACTTGTTATTAGAGTTTAAAAGCTTTGTGCTTTGATTTTTAGTGATCTGGTTGGATTTTGCCAGTAAGTTAGACATAATAGAGATCCAAATAAATTAGTCTTACATTTGTGCCACTGGTCAGCAAATAGAGGGGGCATGTGTAACAATAAGAGCTGGAGCTTCACATTATAGCCCACTTGGATGCATGCTCCCTTGAATTATTGTAACAGCATGCAAGGGTTAACCCTATTAGTTAAGTCCCTTAGGTTACACATGACCACACTCCAACAAAAATTAATTTAAGCAAAGAGACAATAGATTGACTCATTTATTCCGGAAGCACATGGAGGCTAGTCATACACTTGAAGAGGAAGCTACCAGAGGCCAGTGCTTCCGGCTGGTCAAGACCTGACTGCCATTGCCATGGTTATCTCCTGCCTTTCTTTGGGTTGGCATCTCCTCTTTGCATCAGTGCCTCCTTTAGCGTCCTCTCTATGTGTGGGCTCATGGTGAATGGCAGAGGATAGCCACTGGTGATGCAGACCCCACTCTCACAGTTCACAGGCTAAGGGAAGAAAAGTGATCCCTTTGTATCTCTAACCATGAGGTTCCAGGGAAGAATCCCTGCTGGCCTGGTTTTGTTGTTGTGTTCACCCTGTGAATTTTAACTGTTCAGATGCATGCGACGCAGTGATCAGCTCAGCCTGAACCAAATGTTCAGACATATTCCTGAAAAGACAGAACTTTATCATCAATGGGAATACAAAGAACACATAAAGAGGTGAGGAATTCTTCAAAGAAAATGGAGTATTATATCTACAAAAATAACAGTGGAATAAATCATTCAGCACACACACACACAAAAAAGACCTACTGAATTCCTGATGGTAGCATAGATATCAGTAGCACTGGCTATCACAAAATGTACAAAGTGGACATCCTGATGGAAAACAAGTCAGGTTTTGGTCATTTCCGCTGGTTCTCCAAACTCCCAGACCTGGTGTCCTCTGTTTCTATGTCCAAGCTCTGGATATATGTAATCCTTGGGGACATGTTGTATAATTATAGTGATATTCCCCTGCCTCATCTCCTTAGTCTTCCTGGCATGGGAGAGACTCCAGACTGAGTTCACATGCTCTCCCACTAAACCCTACAGTACTTACATAAGCTTCATATACATGGTTAAATGATTAAACACTGTAATTACCAAATATTTTCTAATACTTCCACCATTAATATTTTACTTTGTCAGTTTGTATTAGTCATTAATTTAAAAAAAAGACATCCAATGTCCTACCAATCCTTCCAAAGAAATCATAAACCTCAGGCCTTCAGAACATAACCTTTGCCACTCTCTTGATCATGTCTGCTTTCCCATCCAGTAGACTACCATAATCTGTTACTCATATACACATCCTTTTCAGACAGCCTCAATTTCTATTGGTAGGTTTTTTTTCTGTTTTGTATATCAATACTTTGACAATTCCATGCAATATGTTCACTCCCTCACCCAAATCCTTCCATGTCTGCCTTATCACCCCACCCAGCTTTGTGTCCTCTTTGTTTAAATGTTAAGTAGTAGAGATATAAAAATGAGTAAGCCATGACCCTGTCTTCAAATCACACACTCAGCTGTAAACAAACACATGATGAATAACGATAATTCCCTGGGAAGCATATGATAGATGAGGCCTGAAGAGATTGCCAGACCAACTGACTGTAGACAATTGGAGGAATTTTTCTCTTGGATGTGATAGATAAACTTGACTTGAAATAAAAAAGTATAAGTTTACTGGAGAATTCCAGGCATAGGAATATATACATAAGTCCAGTCACAATAAGACAGACATCTTGTTTGGGAAAATATGGTTTAGTAAATACTTCCTTAATTGATGTACACTATGCAGTGCACAGCAAGCCTTTGTGAGTAGGTGGGTACAAACTGTATATAGCTCATATATGACTCTCCTGTTCACTCACAGCTATTAGTTGAAATTTTCATTTATTAAGAGTCAGTAGCCTCTTTCTGCACATCTGTTGACTTGTCTTTATAATTACAGAATTGCATTAAATGCTGCATAATTCAGAATTGCTCAGCTTAGCTCCGTTGTCATCTGAGCACGGCAATTCTGCATTGCGAAGTTACCTTGAGCCTTGTAGGACAGTTAGCAGATCCTTCACCTCTTCTACCGGATGATAGGAGGACCCTTCAGCTATGAGAAGTTAAAATATCTCCAAATGTTGCACTGTTGAGTGTCCCTCAGAAGGTGCAAATTTTCCACTGACAGCATAAGGACCACAGTATGAAGAGTCTTATATGTGGAATTTATTCTCTACGCTCAGGATCATGAAGTCACTGGATGTTTTTTAGTAATAGAATAACATAAGTGACCATTTATTTCCTAAGATAAGCTAGAAGAGGAAGGACAGAGACCCAAGTAACCCAAGTGCTGATGAAGACAATGGAAGCAATGGCTACATAAGCCCAAAACAGAGTCTCATGGCTCAGAACAGTGGCTATCATCCATTCTATATTGGCTTCAATTTCTCCTTTTTCCTCCTCTCTGAACTCACTTATGAATCCAATCTAACCTCTAGGTTCAGATCCCATCTCTTATCCTTAGGTCAAGTTACCACAGATAATATGCCTCCTCTGAACTTCGAAGTTCTGTGGAGAGAGAAGAGCAAAAGAAACAACAACAGAAGAACTGTTTATCTGACAGTGGCCACTTAAGGTGTAGACGTTAGGAGAATGTAGCCGCAGAGATGGATGGGAAGTGATGAAGCCTGGTCCAAACTGTGGCCTCCCATTGAAAAGCAAGAAACAACATTTTAAAGATAGGGAGATTATAACCAAGAACCAAAGACTTTGGATATGAAGACCTGTCAGAAAGAGCTATCATCAGCCAGCAATAACCAATGAACAGTTTTGGCTGTAAATTATTTCAAATGAGAGTCTAACTTAGTGGATGAGAGCAAGCCAGACAAGTTCTACAGTGAGAGTCCTAACATGAAGGCCTTCTGCAAGCTTTATCTGGAGAGTGTGTTAGCTGACTTCGTGTTTTTGTGGTAGTAATTAACCAATGTAGGCACAGTTAAAAGGGGTTTGTTTAGAGGATTCAGTTCTTCCTGTGGGAGCTGTAGTAGCGAAGAACAAGTCATGTCAGGGTAGGTGAGAAAACAGAATGTTAGCATTCCTGACTTTGCCTCCTCCCTTTTCCCCACACCAAATAACTAACAGAAATGATTTGATAGGTAGGCAAAATTTATTTTTGAAACAAAACCTAGCAAATAAAAATGTAAAGATCACGGTTGCTCCTAAACTTCCTTTTCACATTACATCATCCTAAACATGTGAATTAATTGTTGCTTGTCTTTTCTTATTTCCCTTGACATTCAAAACGATGGAGTTTCTGGAATGCAACTCAATTTCAGAAAATGTTCTTTTTTCCCACAAGTAAGGGGGGAAAGCCATATAAGACTATCATTAGAAGGATGCCAGTATAAACCTAAAAGTGATTTGCTGAATGTTTCTGATTGTCAGTCCTTGGAAGAGTGTTTTGGGTAGAATGATGAAAGAAGTGTATGCCAAAAGCACCCAGGGACTTAAGAAATAAGGTTTTTTTAATGGGAGGATTTTATAAGCCCAAATGAATAGGCCAACCATGGAGCATTTATAACCATAAACTTGAGCAGGTCCAGTGCCTTGGCATCAACAAGCTGTCAGAGAGAGGCTTCTCTACACTTATATTAGGACAGATAAGAAACAGCACAGTCCGTAATTACCAATATTAATAGTTTGCTCTTCTTCAGGAAGAATACAGTTTGGATGAGACCAAGTGACTCAAGTTTAATGAGTCCTAACACGAAGGCTTTCTCAAAGAAGACAAAATTTATTGTAGTGAGGAGTGGCAGGCTGATTCCCACCACCCAGCTCCTGGCCACCAGCTAGCTTTACCGAAAATAATTACACTGAAACTGTATTCATTTAAACACTGCCTGGCCCATTAGTTTCAGTCTCTTACTGGCTAATTCTCACATCTTGTTTTAACACATATTTATTAATCTGTGTAGCACCAAGAGGTGGTGGCTTACTGGGAAAGATCCTAACCTGCATCCATCTCGGGTCAGAGAATCATGGCGACTGACTCACTTCCCTTCTTCGCAGCATTCTGTTCTGTCTACACCACCCACCTACATCAATTTATTCCTTCACTTAGCTCCATCTCCTAATAGAATTGTTACCGGTTTGACTTTGTTTGGTTGTGTTGCTGTTGTGTATATGTTGATATCAAAATCACACTGACGCCTAATTTTCTATTAGGTTAATATATCTATTGGCTTAATCTTCTTAAATATTATCTGAGTACCAAGTAATCATTTTGTAAACCATGCAGCATGATTTTAGCAAGACATAATTGAAATCATCCCTTTCAGAAGTTCTAAAATGATGAGGTCTACCTAACACTATTCAGTACCACATATCTAAGCTTCATACTTAGAGAAAAAATTCTGCAAGTTACAGTTTCTATCAGGGGGTGGGGTAGCATGCCTAACATGATGGAGGTAATCTGAAGAGCATCTACATGTTTCTGCAGCATAACCTTTGACTTGGAAAGGCCTCAGATATCAGCCATAGGAGGTTATTGTGTTCCCTGCAGTTTCATTGATTATCTTTCTGAGTATAACCCAGAGCTTTTCTGATTTCTAAACTTTGGGGTCAAAAATGCATTACAAAGAATATAAGACTTAGTAATATAATAAACACTTGACAATATTTAACAAAGAATCAAAGCATTTTGACTACAAATGTTTTTTGTGCAATTTAAGCAATAGGAAGTTGACCAGTACTATCTTAGCAATGATTCATTATATATACATACACACATATATATATGGGGCCATACCAATCTGAATGGCCTGTGCTGCCATCTGGGACCACGGTGCTGTCTGGGCCAGGGCTACTGCCAACAGTCATCTCTAGGTCTGTGCCTCTACCACAGTTTGGGTCTATGTTGATATTTGGGTCTCTTGATACCATCAAAGGCAAGGCCAAGGTCAGGGGTCTGGGCTGCCTCCTGGGGTCATGTTGGTACCTGAGGGCTATGCTGCCATGAGGCCATGCCAATCTGTGTGGCCTGCACTGCCAACTGGGGCCACGGAGACATCCAAGCCATGTCTGTGTGCATGGTTCTATCACAGCACAGCCAGATACTGTGTTGATGTCTGTGGCCCACAGTACCACTGAAGGTCACATGGATACTCCAGGTCTGAGCCACAACCTGTGGCCATGTTGGTGTCTGGGGACCATGCTGTAACTGGGCAATGACAATCTGGTGGCCTGTGCTCCCACATTAGGCCATGATGTTGTGCAGGCCCAGGCTAGTGCCATGGCCATGTGTGGGTCCATGACCCAGTGGGAGCCAGGGTCCAGGCTGATGTCCATGATTTCTGTTGTTTCTGAGGGCTGAGTGGATGCCTAGGGTCTGGACCGCCACTTGAGAACATGTTGGTGTCTGGAGCCTTGTTGCCACTGGAGCCATACTGATCTGACTTGTGCTGCCAATAGGGCCATGGTGATGTCTGGACCAGAGCTGATGCCAAGGGCATGTCTAAGTCAATGTTCCTGCTGCAGCTGGGGTCTATGATGATGTCCATGCCCCTGTTACTAGTAGATAATAGAAACCATGTGTGTTGAAATCCGAGGGTCGTGCTGAACTGGTCCCATCCCTCACTGGCCCTGGGATAGCTGTCCCTGACCCTGGATGGACACTGCAGCAGGGAGCTGCACCCCCATGGGAGAGCTGGCCCCACATTTAGGAGAGACGGCCCCATCCCTCACCACGGGTGTGGGAGATCTGACCCAATGGCATGGGCCTAAGAAGGCTGGCTCTACCCCTCACCTGAAGGGCAGTTTCAGTAACCCAGACTGACCAGTTCACGTACCACCCAGACCCACACCCTGGATCTTGGGTTGGCCTACCCTAACATCTATCCCATCCATGACCTGCTGGAGTGTGTGAAAGGACTGGTCCTGCGGAATGACAACCGCAGAATCTCCATGACTCAGGGGAACTACAGGAGTTTCTTCTGTGAGGGTTCGGTGCTGGTGGTGTGCCAGAGACTTTGAACAAGACCAACAGCTCATTGCAATGAACATTCTGCAGGTGGGGCTTAGTGGACAAGAGTATACTGCCTGACATGCTGCAGCTCCTGATACCTCTAGGATGAAGAAAGAGGTGTTAGAGCAACAGAGAAGAGAATGAAGGTGAGGTTTTGTTTTTGTTTTGTTTTTAATTAATTTTGGGGGGACCTTACTATAGGGGTGAGGGGTGGATATGGAAGGACTGGGAGATGAGCAGGATTGGGGTGCATAATGTGAAATTCCCAAAGAATCAATAAATAATTATGTTAAAAATAAATAAGTATATAAATATCTTCAGTATTATCATTTTGTTCACTGTTGATTATGGTTAACTTACACACTTTTATTGATTTTAGTTTGCTTTTCAGAATTTGATAGCAGTAAGAGAAAAAAGGACTCCTTGCTTTTAAGTTTTAATTGACTTTCAGATAATAATTACCATTCTGAGACATTTTTATAATAGAAAGTAAAAACACTAATTACCAAGGAATCATATGATAGGAACATACATGTATTAATTGAAAAAATGATTCCAGCCTCCCACATTTTCCAAGGCCTCTGAAAGCACCCACTCTGATACTGTGGGTTCTTCCAGAACATTTTCTGTGCACTTATGTTAATTTAATTGTGATAATTTAATAATGTGATAGTTCATATGTTACTTGACAACCTTTTGTAATTAATTTAATATTATCTCAGTGCTCCCAGTATTCATATAGGTTTACCCAATTTGTCCACTAATTCTTTAATGCAAAGATTTTCAGCATGGTATAGGTTACAAACTAGAACTTCAGAGATGATTAGCTGCTTTTGATGTGGGATGTCTGCCTTCTGTATATGTGTTGCCTTATTGGTTGATAAATAAAGCTGTTTCAGCCTATGACAAGGCAGAATAATGCCAGGCGGGATATCTGAACAGAGATATCGAGAGAGAGAAAGAGAGAGAGAGAGAGAGAGAGAGAGAGAGAGAGAGAGAGAGAGAGAGAGAGAGAGAAGGCAGAGTCAAGGAGACACCATGCAGCTGCTGAAGAAGAAAGACGACTTCAGAACCTTACTGGTAGGGCAGAGCCTTGTGGTGATACACAGATTAATAGAAATGGGTTAATCTAAGATATAAGAGATGGTTAGAAAGATGCCTAAGTCATTGTCCAAACAGTGTTGTAACTGATACAGTATTTATGTGATTATTTGTGTCTGGGGCCAGGACTGAAAGAGTAGTCTCCACTTACATACTTTGCTGTTTTTTTTTTTTTTTTTTTTTTGCAACTTAGTCTTTAGAATCAGTTTCTAGGAGGTTCCCAAAGTTACTTCAGTTGCCATGATGCTAGTTGGATGCTGAGAAGGTGGTACTTTCAAAACTATTTCAGTTTGTATTTGTCTTCTGTGTATTTCCTTGTATGTGCCACATCAAATTAAGGCAGTTTTAACTTTGAAACAATAGTTTTATTTAACAAGATTAACTGACATCTATAAAAATACTTACTTCCTGGTTTAGTTCAATTCAGTAGCATTCAATGAGTATATATTGGATACTTAAAATGTACTTAACTCGGGACTGGGCGCCATTACTGTAATGGGACCATTAGTAGCTCTAAATTTTTTAAATGACATTTAGTAGTTGAGGTTAATATGTGTGGATAATTATATGCTTTAGAAAGAATAATAACAATATGAGAACATTTTAGCTTTTCTATAAACATGCTGTTATCAATTAATTATGTGTAATATTTAATTCTAGAGTGATTTGGTGTTCTATACTGCAATGTCTGTGGGAGAAAAAAAAAAGATTTTCAAAGCAAATTAATGCTAGCAGGAATTCAATACGGATGAGCAACGGCCTTGAGGAAGTTAGTTAATGTGGCACATGGAGATATCATTTGCAGAGATCAGCTATTTGAAGATAATAGACTTACTGGGGTAACTGAGGGGTTTTTGTGGGCTTCTATTTTTAGCCACTTATGTGCTGAATTTACATTAAAGAGTAGCATTGCATTTATCTCAGACTAATCTGTGTCGAGACCTTCTATTTTCTCCTTTCCTTTTCTCCCCTCATATTGTGTTTCCAAGTCCCGAATCTCAAGCTGTGGTTTTACTGCATCTGTTTTATAAGTGCCTTAGTCTGTGTGAGGAAGTCTTACTCTGCCCCACAAATGCATTTCAAGAACAGTCTTCTTCTATCAGATCACAGAACTAACTAGGACAAGTGAGGGAAATGCACAGAGAGGTAGCCTTAGCCTTATGATAAGACTCACTTTTCTTATTATCAGGGCAGTCCAGAAATAGAACCATCAGCATGATAAGGCAGAGTTTTCCTTTGTGAGATACATTCAAGCAGTAGGTGGGAACTAGGGAGGTGAATTCAGGCTTCTGAAAAGAATTGGCCTAAGTTCCTCTTGAAAACAAGAATACATCATTTCTGAAAATGACGACGTGAGTATAAGAAAGGAAAGAAGGAGTGGGAGAACCGAGAAATACTGTCACCATTAGTTTCTTATTTGTAAGAGGCTTTATATTGAATATGATTCTCATGAGTAATAATATTTAGAAGGCATTCAATGGCATTGAACGAGACTCAAATTTTGTTAACGTTAAATAAATACATCTATTGCAAGACTTGTTTACTCTTAAAAACTAAGTGGCATTTTTTGCATCAAGTTTTACTGCATAAATGCTGATTTTTCTGGAGCTAGGCAAATACGGATGCAAATCACTGCTGTATACGCTTAAGAAGTTAAGCATTACAGTCTCAGTTTCCTCACTTAATATATATATATATAATATATATACATATACATATAGTAATAACTTCACATACTCCCTGGGGTCTGGGTTATTAGATTAGAAGCATTAACACAGGACCTGGTGCTATGGTATCCTGTACATTGTGACTGTGTGTTGTTCTCATTGGTTGATAAATAAAGTTTCTTTGGCAAAGCAGGATAGAGCCAGGCAGGAAATCCAAGCAAAGATACAGGTGAAGAAGGGTCGAATCTGGGAGATGCCAGCTAGCTGCTGAGGAACCAATGGTTTAATTCAGATGTAAAAACTAACTAATAATAAGCCTAAGCCATAAGTAATATTAAGCCTCTGAGTGGTTATTCAAGAATTGGTGGGCAGAAGAGAAACCTCCGGATACAACCTGGCACCTGGCATGTAGAACTATACTTCACAGTGCACCTGCCATATCAAACACTCTATAAGTGGTGGGTAATGCTAAAGTATTTGGAAGAAAAGATTAAAATCATACCTGCTACTCATGAATTTCTCATGTGAGGCCATTTCTTTCTGCTCATATTCTGTCATGTGGAGATCATAAGAACAAAATGCTGCCTCCATGTGGGGCCATTTTGCTAAAATATTTCCAGTGAGCTGTGAGCCACAAGCATTATACAGTAAAAGCACACCTGACAGATCACTAGACAAACTCGTGGAAGTGTACTCCATCCAATGAAGAACCTGATTTGCAGAGCATCAGGAAAACCTGTCTTTTGGATAGTCACAGTCAATTCTGTAGAAATCTTGTGAATCTATGCTGTTCTTTCTTCCATACTGGGATGTAGTAATAGGTGCGGTGGGGCTGCATCCCCTGCACCCCGGCCACCTGCTAGCTTATGCCCGAAATAACAACACACAAACTGTATTCATTTAAGCACTGCTTGGCCCATTTCTATCTAGCCTCTTCTAGGCTAATTCTTGCACCTGGACTAGCCCATTTCTAATAATGTGTGTAAGCACCCCAAGGTGTGCTTACCGGGAAGATTCTAGCCTATGTCCATCCTGGGTCAGAGCTGCCTGGGAGAGCGGAGCCTGGCGTCTCTGCTCCAGAGAGCAGAGCTGTCAAGTCTGAGCTCACTTCCTCTTCCTCCCAGCATTCTGTTCTGTTTACTCCTCCCACCTATGTTTTAACCTATCAGGGCCAAGGAGTTTCTTTATTGCTTAACCAATGAAATCAACAGATTGATATATGATGCTCCCACATCACTGGGATTCATCCCCAAATATCCCAACAATGTATAGATCATTCGTTGAAGTAACTTCTTGCTGTACGTGAAACTAGATGACCTTCTCTGCATTGTGGGGCCCTGACGGTGAAAGTATTCACTCAGCCAAACCTTTGTTCTCATATTCAAATCTACATAAAGCTAGAGCCTCCCCCATTATCCTTACTGATAAGACTTATTGACAAGAAAGGAGCCCTGAGCAGGAGACACAGCATGCCTGCTCTTAGTAATAAACAGGTCTGGATGGTCCTGGATTCTCTTAACAATCAATTCAGGAGAGTATAACTTACTGGCCTTTGCTCTTCCCTATCAAGCTATTAATATTCTGCATTTTCCTTTACCTTTCATTTGACACAAGGTCTTAGTCTAGGAAGTTAATTGTTTGTACGTTTACCCCTAAAATATACAGGAAAAAAGTTGGGTCACTAAACCTGCACCAGGGAAAGGAATTCCTTCTCACCTGTGTGCCAGCAGGTACAGTACCCTAATGCTTAGCCCTGGGAGTGTGGGGGGCAGGGGCAAGCTCCATATTAATCCTTCTGGTATCTGCTGGAGAGCTCCACAGTCATGCCCCTTCTGAGACATAAGGTGCCTGTCTTGTCAGTCTTTTATCCATCTTGTTAGCCCTAAGAAATGTATGCTTGGTACGATTGTTACCACCTGTGGAATTGCTAACGATGTTTGTGTGGGTACATAAACTGGAAACCTTGTGGGATGGGTGGAACAGTGAGAAACATCAAAGAGAAACATCAAAAGGAAACATCTAGGGAGCGCTGGAACAAGCACAGGAAGAATAAATGGGACATGATAAAAAGATGTATGTGAGTTAATTTATTTACCCTCAGATACCTTTAACCAGTTCTTGACTGCTACAGCAATCCTTCTTAATCCTGTGAGGTTTAACAGGGCTTAACCCCAACATAAACCTTAATACTAGTGTAAAGCCGTTTGCTTCCCAGTGATATAACCTGCCTATCTGCGTACAAGCTACAGAACCAGTATAAGGGTGGAAGGAGAAGAACTCTACAAAGTTGTCTTCTGACTCCACATGTGTCCTATGGCATGCATAACCCCCTACAGCAGACCAGAACACAACACACACACACACACACACACACACATTTAAAATACATTTCTACCATAGATTTAATTATTTGTCATTGTCCTATAAACCTATTAAAAGATACCCAACTCTTCTGATTTTTCAGTACTTGTCACTGATCAATCTTCAAAGAATTTATTTAATTTATGTAAATTGCATTTTCTTTTGAGCATCCTCCAATTAGCATTAGATCAAAAATGAAATTTCTATAAACTTCAATATTTTGCATTCTCTGGAACAATGGGTTTTGTAGTTCTTATAGTGTTTGCATTTGTCAGTAGGAAGATTTCAGAAAAAAAAATAATCACTGGATAATATGAACTCTGGGATTTTCCAGAAGAGTGTCAAATTCTTTTTGCTTTTCCTCTGTGAATACAAATAAGCGGGTGATGTTGGTATTGCAGGCAACAGTTTTTCTCATTTCAGTTATTAAAGTGAGATGGATATATACAAGCTCCAGGATTCCCTGAGCGCCTGCTTCTGTGCCTACTGATTCAGCCCACCTTATTGGAAGGTGGAAGAGTTCATTTCAATCATGCTGATATTCCTTGCGGAGAAATGACACATATTGGAAGCAAATAGTAACTCTTCTTACTGACTTAATGAACTCACAGAGGCAGGAAGAACAGGCATCTGTCCCCTGTGTGCTTCTTATGTACCAAATACCTTTTTTATTTCTCCCTTGACTCGCCACTAATTATTAGCCTGAGGTGTTTGTCATAGTTCTACAAATCCAACTCAAGTACAGTCACCTCCCAAGAAGGCCTGCCTGGATCATCACTGCATCTGACTCAGTCCCAGGTAGCAAGCACAACATGGAAGATTCCACATTCTTCAATAAATATTTTTTAAGTAGGGAAGCTATTGGTGGAGGCCGCTTGCCAGTTTCTTGTCCTCCCAGGCCCAAAATAATCACACAGAAACTATACTATTTGTAATATGGTTTATCCAATAGCGTAAGCATATTTCTAGCTAGCACTTACATCTTAAATTAACTCATTTCTATTAATCTGTGTATTGCCATGTGGTTGTGGCCTACTGGTAAGGTTCTGACCAGTATCGTCCATCTGTCTCCTGTGGCAACCACATGGCTTCTCTTTTACTATGCCTTCTTTCTCCCAGCATTCAATTTAGTTTTCCCCACCTAGCTCTATCCTGCCCTGCCACATGCCAAAGAAGCTCCTTCATTCATTAACCAATAAAAGAAACACATACATATACAGAAGAACTTCCTACATCAGCAACCTTGTCCTGGAAACTCTTTGTTTTAATCTAGGTCTTTGATTCAGCAAAGAACTAATGTTTTCATCCTCCCTCCTCCCCAACCCACATAAAATCAAACCTTCACAAACTTTATTACCTTGGACATACATGTTAATCATCTTGCTTTCTTGGAGCCCTTTTATCAATCACTTCATTCATGTCCAGATAGAGATATATTTCTTGAACCAGCATTGCGCTTTACTACCAAGTTGGTCAGCAATAGCAGCATAATTACGATGCCTACACAGAATCGATGCTTTATAAACTCACTTGCATATTTTTCTTTAAAAATGACTCCAGCATAAAAACATGTGAGGGCTTACACTGAAAATAAATGTGCTTTTGATATTACTCAGCAGTCTTGAAAGAGGACACAAACTGATTTAATGTCGTTGATGCTGCATTTGGCTAGCTCCAAGGCAATGATAAGAATCACATTTCAGACAAGAAATGACAGAATGGCATCTACTGCAGTGTGCGCTCGCACTGTTTGGATGAGGACAGGGCACACAAGCATGTTTCTTTTCACAGCTGACTGTTTGACTCAAAATATAAAAAATAAGATAGGATGGAGGTACAGCTATTTATTTTGTGAACAGAAAGTTTATGCTCCAGTGGGGGAAAGATTTTCTGGGATTTATTGGTATTGGTTTGGTCTTCTTTTACATAGAGAAAGACAAGATTTTATTTCAGAATCTGTTTCTGTGATTTATTCTTGACATGGTTTTAAAGATATTCTCCCTCTTTAGTAAGAAAATGATAGTGAGGCAAATGACGGAGGAAGTGCTGAAGAAAAGCCTGTCACAAATTAACCCAATGCCTTTGGTTCTTCATCCTGGAACTCTCAATTAAAGTGATAATGGAATGATAGGATACATCTGTTAATTTTAAATAGAAATACATGTAGCATAAATTTAAATGACATTAACTACGTTTCCTTGAACCTGATAATAATGCCACTTCCTCTCTAGAGATCTGATAAACAGTTTACATGGCCATTAAGGAAAGTTAAGTCATGATTCTCTATAGATGTCTTTCTTCTATAAACACTTTTTAATGAATGCTTTCTTGTGATGGAGCCAAAATGTAACAGAAGAATATCCTGCCCTTATCTACACATAGTCAACATTCAGATTCAAATCAATCGATCCTTTTTAAATTTTATTTAGTTGAAAATACTTTTCACACAGTATATTCTGATCAGTTCCTCCTCCCTCATCTCCTCCCAGGTCCTCCCCATTAACCACACATCCAACTTCAACTCCGTGACTTCTTCCTCTTTCTGTAAAAAACAAACAGGTCAATAAAAAAATAAAGCAGAATGAAACAAAGTAAACAGACCAAAAGGAAGAAGAAGACACAGACACATGCACACTCCATAAAAACACAAAATCAGAAACCATAATAGATAAGCAGAAGACAAGTGATGTAAATGCCCAAATAAAGCATCTCCAGAACGATAATTGAGTTTGTTTTATGTTGGTCATCTATTGCAGGCCATGAGGCCTCCCTTAAGTTTGGTTTGTGTACCCACAAGAGAAAACTAGTTTATTACATTTTATAAATACATAGTACATAATTATATATAAAATATATAATTATATATAATAATTACTCTATATTTCTACATATAATTCTCTAAATGTGCAATGAGAATAATGGGTTTTTGTACCCGAACATATCATGAAGCATTAACTATAGCTTACACCCATTTAGACAGTTCCTACCATTATCTGTTGGAAAATAACACCATAGTTGAAACAACTTTCAAGATGGCTATTCTAGCACCCACTTGTTTAAAGACAAATGTGTTAGATTATCTCAGAAGGTGTTTTATATCACTGTATTTCTCAGATACCTTAAGTTATTAAAATATAAAATATAATTCTTGTTTCCAAACATCCAGGTGAACAAATGTGCCAACATAGCTGGGAATTTCTTATCTCCTGTGGAGATTTCCATAAGTGATTTGTTTTGAGTCACACTTAATTGCATCTAAAAGTATTTATAACAAGAGCTCTGGTCAAGAGGAAGAAGAGCATAATGATTAAAGTTTGGGTTTAATCCCAATCCAACAATTAGGAGCCTACTCAATCTTCAGCAAATAGTTTAGTCTTGCTCTGTCATAATCTCCACTGGTAAAAACAGACCTATTAGTGATTTGAGAGGAAGAGTACTGGATGGTTTTAGTACTTGCAACTCGTAAACAAAATATACCCAAGATGTTACTATCATACAGTTATCTCTCATAATAGTCAACACGTGAGCCTTATTGTCATTTTTTTCTGGAGCACATATAACTGTTATCAATATTTTTCATAATTGTCAGATTCACAATTTTGGAAATTAAAGATGCTGAGACAGACCCTTTTCTCAGTAACAAACAGAAAAAGAACTAAATTTCCCTTGCTCAAGAGCCCAGAGACAAAGTGAATGAGGTCAAGAGGTGAGATGAAAACATGCATGATTTTCTAGAATTCTCCTGGAGGCTCCCGGCAGTGATGTGTATTCATTAATTTTTGCTTCTCTATGTGTTGTGCAAACATTAATTTTAGTATCCCAGATACCTCAGAGTGAGATTCCTCAGAATGACCTGGAGAAATGGCTCCAGGGAAGCAAGGGATCGTTCCCTTAACAAGCTGCTGACTGCCATGCTGGCTTTTGCAACTCTCTTGCTTATCCATCTCATTGTTGTTTTATAATATAAAATGAGAATGCAAACTTATGCAGATTGAAGCCTTTTAGGAACTATATCTTTAATGAAGATAGATAGATAGATAGATAGATAGATAGATAGATAGATAGATAGATAGATAGATAGATAGATACGCTTGACTGCAGTGCTCTGGGACCCCACATGGTGAGGGGAAACATGAAGGTTGGCAAGGGGCATGAGGTAAAAGAGAGAAGCTCAACTCATGGTGGACAGTGAAGTATGCAATAGAGTGAAAGGAAGGCTTTGGGGACAAGATATGTCACTCGTAGGCATCCTCCAGTTACCTACTATGAATTTATCAATGAGTTATTAGTTCATTGATAATTTAGAACCTTTCTAATGCTATCATCCCATAAAAGTGCTAGATATCAAGCCTTCAAATATGAGCCCCTTCTGTTTTTTTTATTCTTTGACAATTTCATGCATGTACCTGATTTATTTCGACCGTATTCACCCCATACCCTCTCTTATCCCTCTCTTACTCTCAGTATACCCCTTCTTCCCTTCTTAAAGGAACCTTCTTGAGCAAAACTATAACCAAACTCTAAAACTTTGCATTGTCAAATTCCACCAGGCCCTAGAGGGTGAATGGTAGTGGGGTGAATGGTAGGGGGGTACACTGCCTCTGTCCCAGGGAAATTCTTCCTGGAGCCCCCATAGCCAGAGTCACCTTGTTTGTGAGGAGGTGAGAGGAGGCCTAAAGAAGAAGAAACCATCCCCCCACACACACACATACACACACACATGCACTATCCCCACTCCCGAGTGTATCAGGAAGACCTCTTTCCCTTTCCTGAGTGCCCAGGAAGACTCATCAGCAGAAGCTGTTCTTCAGAATCACAGAGGTCTGGACCTTTGCATGAAACCAGGAGGTCTCTGCATGGCTCTGGGAGTAACTTGTTGCCTCTGTGCCAACCAGTTAGAGGTAACTAGATAAAGTTTATCAATGGTCAGAAATAACCTTGAGAAGAGAGAAAAGAGATGTCAAAAACCTAATAATGTACCAGTTTTTGCTTCCCTGCTCCCCTTAGTTAACTACACTACTTACAGCTATTGCTGGGCCAGTCGTCATTTGCTCCGAGTTCACACTGTAGGACACTGCTGGCTCAAGGTCTATGTGAAACAGAGAGAAAACTCTGTTTTAGTACTGAGGAATAATACAGCCTCCTACCCCATGATGAATCCACAATTTGACTCATGCCCATATAATCAGTGGGGAATGCAACAGGCCCCCAGTTCTTAACCCAACTGATAGCATGTTAAAGACACCAATGTACCATTCTTACCTAAAAACTCAGCACCTAGACCCTGACATCTGCCAAAATGAAAACTAAGACCTAATCCATCACAGCCCATACTTCTACAAGAAGTCCCTAAATGCACTAACCCTGCTTTTTTTTGGGTTTTTTGTAGTTCTGCTTATTGCTAACAGTTCCCGCTAATTGGAGGCTGTCTGTCAACCAGGCTGTGGTTTTTGTTTATAAAAATCCAAGAACAGTAAGGCTCATGGCTGCATTATTTGGGCACGTTCCCCTGACAGCCTCCAGTTGGCAAGTAAACACCTTCTGTTCTCTGGTGAGGTTACCTTGTACTATTAGTTTTTCATCAAGTATTAGTTAACTAAGACATTTTATATATGTCTTTTATAAGAATAAGGATATTACTATCCATTCTAAGATTGCTGCATTTCTATAAAACTGAATGTTGAATTTGTCAACTGCTTTCTTGTACCACCTGATTGGATCATATGGTTTTTCTTCCCTAGGGTGATGGTGTAATAGACTAAACTGACTGGTTTTTCAAAACTTGAACCAAATGTATATTCTTGTAATTGATTCCACTTTGTTGTTCATGGCCTCTTTTTACACATTGCTATTTTTAATGGACTAAATACTAATTGAGTATTTTTGTGTATGTGCCGTTGAGAGACACTGTAGTTTGTTTCTTTGGATGGATGACTTTTACAGATTTTGAAGTCACTAGCACTGACCACACACAGTGAATTGGAACGTGTTTTTTCTTCTGAAGAGTCTGTAGAAAACTGACATTTATTCTTAATTAAATATTTGAAATAATTCAGCATAAAAACCATTTGGGAAAAGGACTGAAATTATAAACTGAAATTCTTTAATAGTTATAGAGCTACTCAAATTACCTCTTTCATATTGGGGAAACTATCAATTTGTGTTTTTGGAGAAATTGGTTCATTTTAACTGTGCTGTATAGTTTACGTATACAAAATTTTGGGAGACATTTTTTAGCTGTAATTTTGATGTCTGCTAGGTGAGTAGATCCTGTCCTTCCTAATATATGTAATTTGTATACTCTCTTGTTGTTAATCTTGCTAGAGGTTAATCAATTTTATTGATCATTTCAAAGAAACAACCTTTCTTTCACGATTTTCTCTATGGTTTTTCTGCTGTCAGGTTCACTGGTCTGTGTTATTATCTTTGATATTTCATGCTTTGCTTGCTTTGAGGTTATCTTGCTAATGTTTTTCTGGTTACTTAATATGGGAAATGAGAGTATTGACTTGAGACTATTTTTATTTTCTACACTAGGCATTTAGTTTATTTAGGGTTATAATTCTTCCTTTCCAGCTCTTTTAATGCATTTTATAAATTTTGATATTTTGTATTTTCTCTTTCATGGAGCACAGCATTTTTAATTTTTTAAAAGATATTCCAGTATGGCAGATAGTAGGTCCTGGGGCTGTGAGATCCACACTTATCATTTACATGAAAAATAAAATTATATAAAATATACTGACATTTATTTTTTCAGGCCAGTTAAACACTTGCCTTTAAAATACCCTACGTTCTTAATTATTTTTAAATAAATTGTGGAACTAAAATGGTAATAAGAAAATTTAAATGATTTTGATTTATATGAAATGGTATCTCCGGGCGGTAGTGGCGCACGCCTTTAATCCCAGCACTCGGGAGGCAGAGGCAGGTGGATCTCTGTGAGTTCGAGACCAGCCTGGTCTACAGAGCTAGTTCCAGGACAGGCTCCAAAGCCACAGAGAAACCCTGTCTCGAAAAACCAAAAAAGAAAAAGAAAAGAAATGGTACCATTTGTGTTATTACTGTATGAAAACAGTTTCATGTAATCCCATGAGTAAGTCTTATAAGATAATTCATATGGATCTTCTTTAAACGTCTCATTATCAACCATTTTGGATTAAAGTTGATAAAGAAAAATGTGTAATACAAATCAGAGTCAGAAGTAGGACTTGGACTCTGATGAGGTTTCTTATGTCCTGGAAGTCTTTCAGGGAAGAGAATGGATTCTTAAGAGTAGTAAGAGGAAGCTGTAGGCCTGCCTGGTTGAATTGAAGTCTTTAGCATGTCCAGGTAATCAGGGTCTCAGAATGAACAAGAACTAAATGGCAAAGACATGACTTCAAATGAAGGCCACTTAGATACTTTCCAGTATCAGGTGATAATCTAGTATGTTTTAGCATGAATAAGTTAATTAACAGATTATCGGTCTACCTAGGAAAGGTTATTTTAATCTTATTTATTAAAGAAAGGATAATCTTGTCTGATGTGTAGTATTGTTGGTCAGATTTAACTAAGTAATCCATAGCCTGAGAGCCAGAATGAATTAGGGGCCCTGTAAATGTTAATTCTTTATTCCTCAATCTCTTTCTCTATGGAATGGTGTGTAACACTGTTTCACACATGGCCTTTGAAATGTTTAGACCTCATTTTTTATGTGACCACTGCCAAATTATATAACTTCTTTATGCCTTGGTTTTTTTTTTTTTGTTTATAGAGAATTAACAATTATCCCCACCTCTGAAAATTGTTAAGATGATTAAATGAGTCAGTATGTGTAATATGCTTAGAATCTGGTGGAACTAGGTATATTGCAAGCACTGCCATAGTCCTGTTGTACTAGCAGTATCAGAAACTGGGTGATATTAAATTTTTCATGTTGAATGTAAACATAGGAAGGCAAAGAAAGAAGAGGAGGCTGGAAGAGGAAAGGGGGGAACAAAGAAGAGACAGGAAGGAAGATGGAGAGGGAAGGGCTTGGGAGAAGAGGGGAGATTGGATTTAAAACATTCTCTTTTTTTTTCTAAGAATGTAACAGGATCTTTATGTGCTAGATAGGATACATGCCATATGAAAAGTCTCTAGTAATGAAATCATAGAGTGTTTGAGATCTTTGGGTTTATTTGTTTTGAGAATAAAAGCAGGCTATCAGGAAGTCAGAGAAAAAGAAGGCTTTCATAATCAGTGAGCGAGAGGTAGGCAAAGTAGCACCTGGAGAGAGAAATTGTTCTACAGTGATATCCTGACCGACCCTATGGACTCTGATTTCATGAAGAGAGATTGTGAGTGACAGATAATCACTTCATTTACCTCTCGGGTCTCTGGAGACAGTCTTCATGCAGAGAGTCTCATTGAGGAGCTCCTCTGGGGATTTTCCCCTTAATGGTTTGATACCTTCATAGTAAACACGGTGAAAATTGGTTTTACTTTGTCTCCTGAACATAGAGCCGTATGGATTTCTTTTTAATCACTGCTGGCAACCAGCTCTGCATGACAGCACCGTGCGCAAATACCATGGATAATGATGAATGGATTGAGGAATGCGGGTTGCATTGTACTGAAAGGGTAAGACATTATGTCTATGCAATTGCTTCATCTCCCTTGGGAGAGACATAGTTCAAAGAAATGTGAGCATAGCTGACTCACAAGAAATTTTGTTGGGGTTATCCAGGAGTCACCTCTCTGATTACATTAAAATTTTCTACATTCACCATGGGTGCATCCCACTGTGGATGTCAACCAGGTATTTAGATTATTAGCTTTCATATTTTTTGTGGCATCGTCCCAAAGACAGAGAGCAATTACAAACATCAAGGGGTCATAGACACATCCATTTGAAAACTATTTTTCAACATTTTCCAGCTGCATTGTACGGAATTTACAGATTTCATTTCAGGTATTATTCTTTCAGATTTCTTTGTTAGTATCTCCCTATTGGTATGCGCTGACATGAGTTATGAAAAGTCCGCACAAAGCTGAGATTTCTAGTTAGCAACTGTGTGAGCAACCTTTTGGGTGATAATTAAAAACTATTTTTGGAAATCTGGATATTTTAAAGCATTTTAGTTGGAGTAATATTCTAATTGCTATCAGACACAACTCTTAACAAATTGGGTGGCTCAAATGCTTTGAAGAGCTGTGTGGCTGATGCTTCCTTCCTAGTGAAGTAAGTAGCTCTGGTTATTGTCTTGGAACATTTTCAAGGCTTTTCACCATTTACCTGACTCTACCTGGTCTTGGTTTGAGATGTGCCAGTCCATACTTGCTACAGTTGAGGAATTCTGAATTATGAGAAACCGGTAATGTACACTGTACTGAGCAAGTTTCTATCTCAGCCAACACAAAGTGGTCTCTTGACTGTTAAAAGTCATATCCTTAGCCTGAACATATTGCTCATGAACTCTTATACCATACTTAAGTAAAACATTCTGATGTGGTCTAAGGAACTCAAGCAGTCAGAACACAAACCAAAAGCTTCCTTTTCAGAATGACCTCATTTCTCTTCTGTTGAGATCCAGGTTGTGAGCAACTAGCAACATGGGTCCTTCTTCACTTTATTAGTAAATCATTGTTTCCTTTGTAGCTTTTGCCAATATTTTTAACAAGCAAAAGCATCTTTTGTGGTGTGTGAGAATTGTCTATATTCTGTCAATTACATTTTAAATAAGCGCTGATTGGCCAGTAGCCAGGCAGGAAGAATAGGCAGGAAAACCAGACAGGAAGTAGAGGTGAGGCAATGAGAACAGGAGTATTCTGGGAAGAAGGAAGCTCTCTTGCAGTGCTGCCCAGACCATGGAAGAAGCATGATCTGACCTGCCCCGCTGAAAAAGGTATTGAGCCATGTGGCTAACAGATAAGAATAATGGGTTAATATACTTTATAAGAGTTAAGAAGAAGCCTGAGCTAATGGGACAATCAGTTTATAACCTAATGTAGACTCTCTGTGTGATTTTCCTTGGGGCCTAACGACTGTGGAAACCAGGCAGGATGTAAACCCCAATAAAGCAGGCCCCTCATGTTACACTATTCTACCATGGTTAACTATTATACCATGCCAAAGGCATCAAAAAAATCAGGTTAAGTGAAAGTGTTTTACAGCCAGATTTCTGGGTCCCAAACCACCTTGCAGTGTAGTCTTAGACAAGATACTTGAGGTCCTTGATCTATGTCCTAAGTCCTTCATGTACAAAATAGGAGTTAGATGAATTAACCATGTATGGAAATAAGTATCACTAGATATGATTGCATTTCTAGCCATTTCCATCAATCCTATCTCATAAAAAGTCTAGAATGTCATAGTACATTTATTCATCAACACAAGCCATTGATAAAATGCAAATAGAGTTTCAGTGAGAACAGGTCTTCAGGATTCTTCTTAAGTCTGAGGTTTAAGACTACAGAAGATGTTGGCTTCTTGCCTGGACCTTTGGAAGAATCAAATCAGTCTTGCAAAGACAAGAAATCTATAGAAAGAATACTATAGATCTAGCCACCGGCTATTGGTGGATTATCCTCATCATCATCCTAATTCCTCTGTAACACTCAAGGCTATGGAGCATCCAAAAGTCAGGGGGGTCTAAGTGGACTGTGTTATTCACATGAGAATGCTCTGGAAAGAATTCAATATGGTGTGCCTTTTTTATAGCCTTGCAGTCTGAAAATGGGATGTATACCAAGATGACCCAGAGTAGATAATGCAGCAGAAAATTTAAGATTTGTCCTGAGCTGTAATTTGTAGAGTATACAGTCAAGGGCAAAGTGTCATCTGGGTTAGTACACATGTATGATACAGTTGTCATGTCAGGGAAACGTGATAATTACCATGACAAGAGCCAAAACAGAAGGGTTACCTCTTTAGGTCAGTTTCTCCTCTGCAGCAGGCTGGGGCTATTGCATTTGTAGACCTTCCCAATTATATTCCTGTATTCCTCAATTTTTTTGAATGATTATAATTTTATAAAGCATGTTCACTACATAAAAAAGACCTCACAATACACATCCTAAATTTTTGTATGTGTACTTCTTTTTAAATGGTAGTGGTTTTTAATACCCTTAACATTATAAAGGAATCAAAGGCATCCTTATAACTACTACAGTGAAAATGTTACAACTATTATAGAAGAGGTAAACAAATGTGCTATTTAGCTCTATGGGCATGGCTTTAAAGGGTTAAAGCTCTTGTGCATGTGCTTTCCATGGCATCTTTCCTTTTAATACAGTGTAAGGACCCATTGGAACATGTTTGGTTGAAAATAGCAGAAAACACTGTTCAAGTTTATTTGACTAAGCACATTTATGAGCCCACGGGATAGGTCGGGACATAGTTTGTCCAGGATAATGACAGTGAATGAAAGATAATGGCAGAAGAAGATTACAGTGTCTGAAGATGCTTCCTCTCATGATCATGAAATGTTTTCCACACTGAGCCATATGATTCCTCAGATTTGTGTATGGAAATCAAGAAAAGATTTTATCTCTTAAGATAAAGTAAGAATAAGATAATAAGTGAGAGGAAAAAGTAAGAATCAGAAGAGACCTTGGCTAGGTATGTAGCTGTGTCAGTAGAGTGCTTGCCTACCATACAAGATGTCCTGGATTTTATCCCCAGTACCACATAAACTAGGCTGGTAGTAAACACTCATAATCCTAACACTCTAGAGTTGAAAGTAAGATATCAGAATTTCAAACTCATCTTCAGCTGCTTCAAGGTCATCTTTAGCTACATAGAACTTTTGAGGCCAATCTGAGATACACAAGAACCTGATTAAGGAAATAAACAAAAACAAACATACAAATAAAGCTATATTGTTGACATACTAGCTTATTTTTCTAGTCTTTCTAATTTTCAACAAATTATTTAAAACAAAACAGCAATGGGCTGATCCCAACTCAACTTTATACTCAGAAATGCTGAGGGAAGTAGTGCTGTATTAAAGTTCTAATCACTTGGTGTGACATATGCTCTATACACTCTTGATGAATTAGAAGAAAAAACAACAGAAGAAGTTTCCAGAAAATTATGCACTAAAATTGTCACAAAATTGGGTGCGAGGGGTCAAAATAGCCTGCTGAAACAATCTCAAAGTTCCCCTTCAGGAATCTATGAGCGTCAAGGCGGCAAACCCAGCAAGCATATAGACTGAACATCCCATGAGGTGAATTATTCTAACTGTATGATTTTCTTCCTTTCACCTTTCATCTTTGAAGTAGGAAAGGTTTCATGTATGCCAGGGCTGTCTTTGACCTTGACCTGCTATATGAAGCCAGCTGCTGACTACTGACTGATTCATGCTCAGAATCAAAATCAGCGGCTGCATTCTTTCCCCTTTCTCCGGTGTGCTCTTCTGCCAGTTCTCCACACACTCCCCAGACCGAGGTCACCCTGACCCTCCCACTCTCCTTGGCCAGATTCTTTGCTCTTGCTTTTAGTTCTTGTACTCTACATTAAAATATTCCAGATTCTGGAGTACCTGTTATGGAGTAGCATGCAGGTAGATGTTTTGCCTATATCAGCTTCCTAATTGTTGGCGACTACTGTATAGGGAAAGCATTATTTGCCTTTCTGTAATCTGAGGAAGTTGCTATACAGAGGTTAATGAGAAGGCAGAACTAGGATTTGAACCCAGGCTTGCTCTACTCCAGATCCTACGCCCTTGTACAATTCATCACACCCCTAGATGTTTCTGTGTTCCCTTTAGGCTTTTCAAAATACATTTAGTATATGACAAAAGAAAAAAAAAGGAGAGTAAAATAAACTAATATTCAGCCAAATCCTTGTCCAGTCTCTTTTAGGATTTTTGTATCCTAGATTTAACATTTATATACAGCCATAAATTTTTCATTTTTTTATTTACTGCCCCTAAGAGGTTTTATTTTGTGGTGCGGGAGGTCCTTCGGTCTATGTGTTGCTTTTTTTGTTAATGAATAAAGAACTGCTTTGAGCTAAGGCAGGGAAGAACAGAAGTTGGAGGGAAAGCTAGACTGAATGCTGGGAGAAAGAAGGGCAGAGTCAGAGAGAAGCCATTGAGTCACTGGAGACAGACACTGGGAATTTTACCTGGTAAGCCACAGCCATGTGGTGATATACAGATTAGTAGAAATGGGTTAAATTAATATGTAAAAGTTAGCCAATAAGAAGCTAGAGCTAATGAGCCAAGCAGTGATTTAAATAATACATTTTCTGTGTGATTATTTCAGGGCTAAGCAGCCGGGAACCAACAAGCAGCCCACTGCTACAATTTTGAGTCAATAACAAAGAATATAGCTGGGTGGTGGTAGTGGTGCATGCCTTTAATCCTAGCACTCCAGAGGCAGAGGCAAGTGGATCTCTTTGAGTTTGAGGCCAACCTGGTCTACAAGAGCTGGTTCCAGGACAGGCTCCAACGCTACAGGGAAACCCTGTCTCAAAAAAATCAAAAAAAAAAAATTAACAAAAAATATTTGGCTTTGCATGTTGTTGTTATAAGCAAAAGTCTGAATGTTTTCTACCTTTCTTCTGGCTCTCTGTCTGAAATGCTCTCTCTTTCTAGTTTTTCTAATCTCGTTCCCACAGCCAGGCAACCTTGCCACATTCCAGTCAGAGGAGTAGAGTCACAGGCACACCATCTCTTCACAATGCTTTGATTGTGGAGAGAGACAGAGCTCTCCTTTCAAAGCTGAATTGGAAGTAGTCCCCCTACAGTTCTGAGGTGCTGAGAATGGAATCCAATACTTTCCTGTCTTTGAATCAGGTAGGGAAATGCCAAGCATTTCATGGTGAGAACAGAGTAGGCTACTGCAGACCAGGTGTCAGCTTTAGTCCCAGGGAAGGGCTGGAGTCTTCCATCCTGGCCAAGGGCTAGCGTTTTAGCTGTTGGGAGTTAGTGAGATACTCAGAGACCTTAGGAAGTGCTACTAGAGTGGAGGTGTTCTCAGGGAAGAAGTCCTATGATTATTGACTTACAAAACAGAAATACTCCAAAATGATATTCTCATCGACTAAAGCTGTGGACTCACTGAATACCCATTGGGAGAAAGAGAAGAATGGGTGTCAAGACTATGAGGCCCAGGACAGCCCCAGTTTGAACCTGGCATTTTAGTGTCATTATAATGACATCTCCTTCTTAGAGAATCATGTCCGCATTTTGTGGCTTTATAGTTCTGGGACTGCATGATATTTACCCAAAATTGTCCCTGGTTAAAAATTATATTTTATACCCCAGTATAAGGAAAAAATACTCTTTTCTTTGACCAAAGTCATAGGTAGGGAAAATCCTTGGACTCTGGAATAACAATAATTAACACTGAAAAAACTTTAACTTAATCTCCAGAAATTGAATTTATATGTATGGGTTTTCAGTATATTGTAGGGAGACAAGAACACAGCCAGTCACAGACAGAGATAACAGACACTGGTGAATCCTGTGATGAAGGTTCCACAAAAAGTAGGAGCTGGAAGAACGACAGAAGGATTCTGCAAGGAAATCTCTTCAGCCACAATAAAGAAAACAAAAATTGATCCCAAGAATTGCTGTTGTGACCACAGAGGTACTCCTCATCCAACAACAAAAGTGTCATCCCATAGACTGCGAAGTGAATGCATTCTTTATGGACTCAAATAGTGCATGCTCAACACAGCACATGGTCTCCAAGCATACACACACAGCAGTCTCAAAGTGACATTGTTCCAGTTTCTATGTACATCATATTGGCCTAATTTTTGTACATATACTTTTTATTAATTACAATTCTTTTCTAAGATCCTTACAGCCTGTTCATTCACTCAGAATATGCCTATGAGTTTTGCTTTTAAAATTCTATCATATTAACTACTTGGTAACTTTGAAAAGGGGCAATTTCTCCACCCCACCCCCAGCCACAAAGCATGTCATGGATCACATTTCAAAGTGAAAGAGATAAAGTGCTGAGCAAGAATTCATTAGGGACTCGCTTACACTGTGGAACAATTCACAATGTACAATCTCTTATCAGTTCCAAGGCTCTGGTTCTTCTTTTGTGTGAAATTCTTCTGCTTGGCAAGGAATACAATTAAAAGCATTGGTGCATGATACAGAAGACAAAGATAGTCAAGGGGACTGCAACTATTATACTCCTGATATCATCAAAACAGGCAACTTTCAAATCATCATGGAGAATAAAGATGTCACATTATGTTCCATACTCCTTCATACACAGGAGGTGCATAGAATTCACATTTATGCTAATTTTCTCAAATTACAATGGCTAATGTTTCTACTTCTTTTTCAAAGAACTGAATGGGGAAACAAATTGTTAGCAAATGAAGGTTTCATAGATAGTTGAACTAAAATTTAAATATAAAGTCAAAATTACCTAGAGATTGTTTATAATAGTTCTTGACAGCAAAACAAAGGATGTGTACACCATGGAATGATATCTCCATCTCAAAATTATCTAAAATGATATTTTAACGTGAGCCAAGAACTGAAAACAATTAGCACATATCATATGGCAACCCTTGAATCTTGAGATCCCACTGCACTTGTTTCCTCTTTCATGCTTTGTCCATACCATTTGCTATTTTCTACCTTTATTCTACTGAAATCTGGTCTATTTTCCTCTGTAAAGCAGTCCAGATCCCTCTGACAACATGCAATGTCACCATCCACTATATTTACCCCAAATCATGGTGTACCCTTGAGCCTATTTTGTATTATGTATATTTATGTGCTTACTTGGATTACCATTATGAGCCTCTTAAAAAAGACACCATTTCTTATTCAGACTCATCTTTATAAGTTAAGAGTGTGTATTATGAATAAACTGAGATCTACTTCATTCAGTCGGGGACTAGAAAAGAGCAGTTTTACTCCAATTCTGTGCTTCACATAAAAGAGAAGGTAGTTCTGACCTATGACAAAGTCTTTACAGTACAATCTCCTCTTAGAATGTGTTCAATATACACCCATCTACCTTGTACAATTGTCTGTAAAAAAAATAAAAACTTAATAAGTAGTCCTAACTGGAGTTTCTCTATTTCCTTCTCTAAAATAAATATATTTATAGTAAGTACCTATAAGATAGGTCCAGATGACATTGGTATTTCTAATTCTTCCTGTTTTTTCTACTATGTAAGCTTTGTCAGATATCTCCCGTCTTTACACTCCAAATGACCTCTTGTACCTCCAGGACATCAGGAAGCAAGGAAGAGTGTGAGTGGCATTGGTGCATAACCCTTTCCTTCTTTTGGAAGTTTTCTGGAACCTTCCTTGATGGAGTCTTATATTTTACTGGTCAGAACTGGGTCATTTGGACATCTCTATTTGTAAAATACTTTTTTATTAATGTGTATATTTAACAGAGTACTTTACCATCACAAATAAGATTGGAAGTCTATTAAGAAAAATAAAAAATGTCAGACTGATAAGTAATTGTGACTAACAAATTCCTTATTAATCAATATCAAACTGTAGAAGAGAGTGAAAATTGGGGAAGAGAATGTGTCTGTGCTAAGTAGTCATGTGTGCTTTTACTGGTCCATTGCCCATTAAGCTGAACAGTGAATGAGGGTTTCTTAAGGCTTAAGAACAGGGCACAGGTGTATACAATATACTGATCTATGTGTCCTGATAGATACTTGATCTTTGGTACATGGAACTGCATAGAATTAAATGATACTAAAAAAAAGTGCCTTGCTGAAGAATGACTCTATTACACTACACTAAGCCTTTTAAATTTGTCTCTTATTTAATCCTTAGCAATCCTGAGACAAGATCACATATATCTCTCTATTTTACAGATACATAAACTACATATCTAGGCTTCACGATATCTAGGATACGAACCCCACATATATCATCTGTAATCTTGTACACCTAACCAGGGAAAATGGCAGGAAGTAGGAAAAGGATAAACAAACACGACGAAGATGCTTCATCATGGAGAAGTGGTGAAGATGTCTCCTCAGAACACATTCACATCTAAGAAGAATGGAGTCTAGGAGACAAACTAAAAGCAAAACCTGGAAATAGAGAGTTATAACTAAAGTCTAAACAAGAACAGGTTTTTGTCTAAGTAAAAAAGGATCACTATTTCTTATGCATATATTGTTATTTTTAAAACTATTACTGTAAATCTATTGCAATTTTGTCTACTGACAAAAGACACTGAAATCAACATAAAATATTCCCATTTTTCCAGCAGCAAACAGTTTGATAAGTTATGATTTAATAAATCATAAAATTTATGTTTTTATGCTGTTCTACCAGCTCTGTAAAAATTAGCCTGCTGTTCTTTGGAATGACATAACCCTAAGTCAATGCATGCTCTTGCCCATCAGGAAAGTGGCTTTTAAATTGTAAACTTTGCCCGTGGACTTCAGAGATACAGGACAGGCATATTCACTGAATCAAGCCTGGCATACTACAGTCCACAGTGGGTATACAATAACAGTTATGCCCATGCATAATTCTGACAATTAGAAAGTTCCAGAATATTAATGAAATTTCAGAACAGCCCATCTTTACTATTTCTTTAGATACCTCCTGTGATACCAGGGTAGAGAAAGCAAAAAGTGTCTAAGCATTAAACACACCTACAGACATTCAGGTCCATTTTCAGCTGTGATTCTCAAATTCCAGCCCTTCTGCCTTATACGACTTATAAAAAACATCTTCTTAGTAAATACATTTTTATTTCTTTTCTAAGTAATTTTAAATCATTTTCAGAGAAAAATAAACATGTGTGATCAAGCCACACTATTTAAGTGGAATTTAACATCTCTGCTTTCTCAAACCTCATTTAGACTTACATTAAAATGGTTAAGATAAGGACTGTCAATCCACTGACTCTAAATACTATATAAGCCCCACACCACTCCAGAACCGGAGTTTGTATGCTTTTCAAAATATTTCAGACCTAATTTTTAAAAATGAAAATTTAGAAAATGTAACAAATAACAGTCATCTACTAACACAGTTTTTAAAACAGTCAACTATATCAAATAATTGTTATCAGGGGCTTTGAATACCAGCCTCATTACCCCCTCAGGCCTCCAAATTGACTAGGTGAAGATCTGAGGGTAAAAAATTAATTTAAGGTCTGGCATTGGTGGCGCACGCCTTTAATCCCAGAACTCAGGAAGCAGAGGCAGGCGGATCTCTGAGTTTGAGGCCAGCCTGGTCTACAAGAGCTAGTTCCAGGGCAGGCTGCAAAGCTACAGAGAAACCCTGTCTCATAAAAACAAAAATAAATAAATAACTCAAGTACGTTATGTCTGCATCTTCTTTATTTTTCATGCAAAAAAAAATGAAGTGAAGGGAGCATGGAGGAGAGGAAGAGGAAGAATAAGGAGGAAAAGGAGAGTAAGGGGAAGAAGTAGCAAGGAGAAGAAGAAGACTAAGGGCTAATCTCCATGTGGTTTCCAGTTTTCACTGACATAGTTGGAAATTTTACAGACAATGACAATGATAATATGCATATCAAAGTCACAAAAAGGGCAGGTAGAACCTGACAAAGCAGTACTCTGCAACAGGTGACTTGACCCAGGAAAGAGCAAACACTCAAGGGAAATACCTGACTTTCCAAACCATTAGATAAAGTTACCAAACATCCCTGAATCCTGGACTCACCCACTCTCCTCATCTAATCCCTTTTGTGATAACCAGCTTTAAGGACACCCAGATTTGTTTGTTAGCAAAGTTGGGGCATGCTGCCTTCCTGCACAGTGCCTGTCTTCTATAGAAATTTCTATGTGGTCTGTTATAATAGGTCATTTTGTGGGATTGACTCTATGTGAATTTGACTGTTAGAACAAAGAGTGAATGCCACTGCTCCAAAGCCTTCTGGTATGGGGGAATGGAGCAAGGTCACTCCATTGTCTGTATAGAAGTCACGCTGCTGAGGTGTTTTGGAAATGAATCCCATTTCAAAGGGAAGAATCATGGCTCACAAGATTTTTACAGATAGGACAGTGACTTTTCCAAAAGACAAGTGTTCCTGCAGCTCTGCAAAATGGGTTATTCCAGGTGGATGTGTACATATACATTTCCTGTGGATCTGCCTATTGGTCTGTCAGCTGTGTATTCCCTGTTTATAGTCTTGTGGGCTCTAACAAATTGTGCAACAAACCAATATGCACTTTAATTAGATGTTTCACTTGTTCCCAAGTAGGAAAAAGCTTTAGGGAGAACCTTACCTCAAAGAAGCATGGAGGTACAATGATCAAGTGGGAAAAATACAAATGTTCACAGTAGACTTCCCTAGTGTCCCAACCCAGCTGAGTCAAGTCACTGAGAGCTAGGAGACAACAGGAATACATTCATAAAATGATTAATATTGCATGATACGTGTCCCTTCTTCCAATAGCTGAAGTTGCTGCTGAGCATGGGCAGTGGTATAGCATGCATTCTAGTTGTTCTTAATAATCAAAACCTGGAGTCAGATATTAGTGTTTGGTTTAATCTTAGTAAAAGCCTCTCTGCCAATGTAAGAAACGCCAATCAAACCAGATTAGACCAAATTAAAATGCCCGTGTTTAATAAATGCAGCGCTCTTGGGTGGACTGAGACAGGGAGAAAAGCCCACGCAAACCTGAAACTACATTTTCCTTTTTCCAGTGCAAGCCTAAACAGCCTGTGGAAGTGGTCCTGATCCTCGGTGGGGGAGGGGTCAGTGCTTGGCAGGCTGGGAGCTAAAGTCCTGACCAGGACAACTCCCAGGCCAGGGACTTCGAATCATCCCAGACTTCTTGGATATAAGGGTGTTAGGGGGCTGGGGTGACACCCCCAACTTAATAGTGATTCCACACTCTTTGGATATAGGGGTGTGACAAGGAGCTGAGGTGATATTTATAACCAACATTTTAGGCTCTCTTTGGATAAAGGGGCATTGGCTCAAGTCTGGATACTTCCAACGGGCATGGGGCAATGTGGGAGAGGGTAGACCTGAGAGTTTGGGTGCTCACGATTAGCAAGAGGAGTGGATGGAATGGCATCCAGTTTGCTGTTATTTTTGGAGTATGAGAAAGCAGGTTGCTAGAAGAAAAAATATTGTCATTATTGGCCCCATGAAATGAGGTTAGCCATGGGGTAGGACATAATAGCAGATCAAACCAGATTTTAGTTGGCAGGTATCCTTAATCCAGAAGAGTTGGTACCAATGGTGAAGTCCCAGGAGCTGTTGTGGGTGTTTGGCGTTATCTGGAGAGCACTTTGTGAGTTGGTCCTGGTCCAGGCAGCAGGAGTGACCTGTAAAATATGCTTGAAACTGGCTGGGGTTAGTGTAGCAGAACTTTAAGAGAACTGGAACAGATTTAGCAAAAGGCTATTTATTGCTTTAGGTTAAAAGATAAGAACATTTTAGAAGACAATTAAAAGAAATTGGAAACGCTGAACCTCTGAAGACATACCTGAAACCTGTTAATCCTGGACTATTAAGCCTGTTAAAGAGGCATACCTGTCTGTGTTTTAGCAGGAAACTTTATTAAGTGTCATGGATGAAGTAATAAGTTAATAGTACCTTAAGTTGTCAAATGCCATTAGACAGATCTGGGACAGATAAATGAGCAAAAATGAGACAGATTTTTTTAGCTATGCAGGCAATCCCAACTCCTTTGGAGAACACCAGTCTTAGAAGCAGTGCTTGCCATTAGCTGCTGAGTACAAGAGGCCCAAAAATTTTTCTTGTGGGGGAAGATTTAATCTACCTGGCTTGGCAGGATGTGGAGATTGATTCCTCGAAAGGCATCCAGGACGCTGAAGAGGTAGAAGGTTGCTCTTTGCTGTGTGAGTGGCTTTGCCAAACCCAGAGGCAAGGTGGAAGGTCTTCTGTCTTTTTGGAGGAGCTAAGGGGTGCTGCTGAAGCTGCATGTCTGTGTTAGAAACTCTTGTTGTTAAAATGCCATGCCCTCAGATCTGTAAAGGCACTTGAGAACTAGGTACCATTGCCTGTTATTTAAACTGGGCATATAAGTTAAATTTAGCCATGTATTTTATCCAGTTAGTTATAGTTTACCAATGCTAGTAATTTACCAATGCAAGATTAAAAGGAATATTTTGAGTACATCACAAAAACACATTTACACATTTACACAGACATAGTGTGACCACTTCATTCTGACAAAGAAACAAACATAACATTTTTAGAAACCTGTGTTGGCTGACCAACTTAAAAACCCTCAGTTTGGCCTGCCAGGAAGCGCAGCAAATAGTAGAGGGGGGAAGGGGAGGAGCAGAGTACATGGCAGAAACCATGGGCTTTTGGAGCATTGTTAATTTAGGTTAGATAGCACCAATTTAAAAGTATTTTTGTAAAAGGCCGTCTAAGAGCAATTTGGAATCGGCTTGGAATAGCAAGAAACCTATTTTAAGCACATATCTGTGTGACTAAAGCCTGTTGTGATGCATCCACTGACCCAACAGTACTCTTGAGTCAAAAACGAGGGTGTAACTTTTGCCGTGAGAACCAGGCTTCCAACGCAGGCCTGCGGCTTCAACAAAAGCCCAAAAAGCGAATGGGTCATCCCAAGACCCTAATGGCAATGCAGTTTAAAAAGCAGAGGGCGCACAGGAAGGGTGTTTTCCAGCAGGCAGCCCTGGGCCTTGGGCCCTGGCCAGAGGCTTCCAACCATCCCAGACTTTTTGGATATAGGGGTGTTAGAGGGCTGGGGTGACACCCCCAACTTAATTTCACAATTAGGGCATGAAAATTGGAAGATCAGAGAAGCAGAGCAGCCAGCAACTAGAGTTCTTTCCTCTATGAAATCCTCAGACTGAAAAAGGCTGAGCTCCTTTCTCCTCCTTGCTTATATTCCTCTCTCCACCCAGCCATATCACTTCTTGTCTCCAACTCCCTAATGCTGGGATCAAAGACATGAGATCCCAAGTGCTAGGATCAAAGCTGAGTGCTACCACTGTCTGACCTCTATGGTTAACTAGTAGCGAGCTCTACTCTCTGATTTTTCAGGCAAGCTTTATTTGCAAATAAAATATCACCACAAGGTAGTGGTTCCATATTAAAGTTAATAATTCGTCATTGGTAGCAAGAAGGTACCTCACCCTTGTCACAAACAGCCTTTTGAAGAATTCCAATGGGGAAAAAATGTATGAAATGAATTCCTAAAATGATAAGATGGTACCCACCGTCATCTACTTGCTTAAGGAGGAGGGGCTAATAGGCAAGCATCATAATGTTTGAACTACTGCTAGGGTTTAGACGTTATCTGTAGCCCAGCTTGCTACCCAGTGTTCCCACAGCTACACATCAACATTGTGACAGAAGTACACCATGACAATGACACCACACCAGTGGATCAAAGGGTTTCATTTAGATTCTTTCATTGAAGGCAAATGCACAAGGCATCTATCTATACAGCCTCAGATAGACACAAGTTTAGTTGGAAGAAACAACAGAAAGGATAGGATTTTAAATTTTAAAATGCTAGTGATTCTGTGGATCTCACACAACCTAACTCTCACAGGAAAGTCCAGAGTTGAACTTTACTCAACAGTTTCTCCCACTATATGGGGAAGCCTTAGGTTTCCACGTGGGGTTCTCAGAACTTGGAAAGTGCCATGTGGTGCCATTATTTGCACTTATTATCTCTGTGGAGTAGATCAATATATATGCCATATTTCATTTGGCACTTACCACCTTGGTGGAGAGTGTATGCCATAGTTCACAAATTCAAGTGTCATTATTTTATGGATTTTTTCCCAATCATATTGGAAACCTGACAGGAAATGGATTGACACTATCAGACTGTCGTGTTCTAAACTTTTTATTCTCTCAGGATGCCTCCTTAGCAGTTCATGCTGTTTTCTTCTAAATAACAATTTCCTATCCTTTGATACCTTTATCAAACCCACAAAGGTATCTTTTCTCCATTCTTTGGCAGTGCAGGTGTGACCCCCCAAACTATGAGAATGCTAGCCCAACCTCTGAGCTATACCCATAACCTTTGAGTCTTTAAGAGTCTCTGTAGTACAGGCTGGCTTGAACTTATTTCAGGGCCCTCCCTAGTCTTGAACTCAGGTTTTCCTGTCTCTATCTAGAGGGGTGTTGTGGGAGCTGCAGGCCGCTTCCTGCCACCCAGCTCCTGGCCGCCTGGCTAGCTTATGCCCCGAAATAACAACACGGAAACTGTATTCTTATAAACATTGCTTGGCCCATTATATCTAGCCTCTTCTTGGCTAACTCTCATATCTTGCCTAATGCATATTTAGTAATCTGTGTAGCACCAGTCTTACTCGGAAAGATTCAGCATGTCTGACCTGGCGGCTTGCTTCATTGCATCTGTCTTGGAGAGGAGAGGCATGGCATCTGCCTAACTTCCCTTCTTCCCAGCATTCTGTTTGTTTACTCCACCCACCTATGTTCTAACCTATCAGGTCAAGCAGTTTCTTTATTAATTAACCAATGAAATCAACAGATTGATATATGATACTCCCACATCAGAGGGGCTATGATTAAAATCATACATCACCACACCCAGATCATAGAGGTCATATATGAAAGGGATATTTAGAGGAGAGCCACTCTACCTTTCATGAATATTCATTAATTCTCTTATTGTCTTATTTGAGAAAAATAAAGACATGGTTTATTTCATCTAACAGAAAGGAATAAGAATGTCATTTACAGAAATAACTTCAGAATTAGGAAGAAAATCTTGTTGAGTAAAGAATTTGAATGTTTCATACACAGAATATATAGACATGGAAGTTAACAAGTTACAGAAGAGAGGACCTTATTACAGACAAGATTTGACTATAATATTTTTACATATTACGCATGGCTTCTTTCATTTTTTTTCTATGACTGAAGAATTGTGTTACAATTTCTATTCTGGGAATATATAATATTAATTTTTCTAAATGGATGGCTTCTATCACCATCCCGAGTGGTCACATGAGTTCATTTATTTGGAGAGAATTTCAATTTAATTATGCAGTGCTGAAGATGGTATTAAAATCTGAGGCTAATTCAGCTTGGCTCTCTGGTGAGGAATATTATTTTGTGGGTGATTTAATTAACAGCATTCATACATAACTAACAGTAGGTATAGCAAATATATTCGTGAGTGATTCATATTGTGTTTGAAATATTTTCTGAATATTGCTTTTGAATATGAGAGCAATGGAAAATAACAAAAAGACTAAATTAAATGCTGGATTATCTATGTTTGAGAATATACTTTGAAATAAAAACATATTAATGTCAAAATATGTAAGTAAATATTTAGATGGGTGTTGCTTATATCTGTGTCCTTCATGCATGAACTCTAAATATGAAGGAAATGTATGGTCTTTTGTCACTACATGACTTTTTGTGACTTAATAATCTGTGACTTTTACAAAGGCCATGCTTATTCCATTTAGTCAAAACAATAATGCAAGCCAAGTGTATCAAATACTGTTATACACAGCCAGAGTGAATCTTCAGATCCACAAATGTATGTGAAATCAAGATTTAGAAGAAGCAACTGTGAACAGTACTATTTAAGTGGGAAGAAAATAATTTTATTTATTTTATCAAAATGCCCCACAGACTAGACATATCTTATTCAAGTTGGGACAAAAATAACTAGTGTAGGGAAATGTTAAACTCCTACAAGTTATCACAGTCTGCAGCCAATCCTTCAACAGAAGTATTCGCCTCCTTCCTTCTGTGCTGAATGTTAGCGTGTCAGTCAAATGCAATACTTACAATGGTATTAAAATCTGACTATCAGTGCATAAGGTCATGGGAAATTAGGTTAATCTGAAAAATAAATCATTTCCTTTGCATCCACAATCTATCATTTCGCAAACCACGGCTAATAAAATGTCAAGAATAAAAAAGGACTCGCTTAAATGAAAACATACATCATCTCATTTACATGTTATTGTGCTAGGCGAGCTAACATTAGCTTGCCCGTGGATGCAGCATGAAAGGAATAATACACTTATTTGTTTTAAAAGACCTTAGTTCTTCCTTTTAAACGCCAAAGGATTGATATTAGAATCCTGTGTTATTGACTTATTTTAAACTTAGAGAAATGAAATTAAAATTTATTTGAAGGACTGAAAACAAATAGCTGAAGGAAATGATATGTGTATTTAAAATTTGCAGTTTCCTCTTCTGTTCTCTTGGTTCACAGAATGTTTAAAATTGATTATATTATTTACTTATCCTAGCATAATAGGTATTAGTTGCCTAGAGGATTCTAGATTCTCTAGCTAGCAATGACTACCTTTGCAAGTACACTAAGAAGAGTTGGAAATCCAGTTTATTGTGAAAAGCATGGGGAGTGACATTGAGTTGTAAGTTTCTCAAATTTATGGTTCTAATGGTCTCCTGATCACACTTCACTTTACTCCTTGGAGGATACTGCCCTTTTCTATGTAAAATCAACAAAGCTCCAATGCGGGAGCTTCATCCAAATCAAGGCTATGACTAGCTAACCTAATGCAGCATTGGGAAGGAATGCAGAGAAAGGACTGCAATAGATCAAACACAAAAATGCCTTGAAATGATTTACTGGAACTCTCTAATTATTATTTTTTTCTCTAATTATTATTACAACACCTGCTTATTTATTGTTTGAATTTGTCAGCTAAGACAGTCTTACTATGTAGTTTTGTCAGCCTCAAACCTGCCCTCCTCTTATGAGGCTGAGATTGCAGGCACGGACCATCACTCCTGACTTAATTCTACTTCTAAAGGCATCTTGGCACTCATACAACAGGATCATTTGATTTGTCCACTGTTGGCAGCCATAGTTTCCTGCCTCATAGCTGACCAGCTTTATCTCCTCGGATTCCGTCTTCTCCTGGATAATGTTACCTTCCTTGCTCCAAGACCCTGCTTGCTTCCTCCACAGAACAGAATGTGGCTATTCTTCTAGTCTATCTGTGCAGGCATTGATAATGTGAAGCTAGTTTGTTTGGGAGTTGCTTTCTAAGCACCACTTAAAGTCCATTTCTGTTCAGAGTAAACATTTCCCAGAAACCAATTCTGTATTCATCAGCTTTGTTTTCTCCCTTTCCCAAAAGGTGTAGCAATTTGGAAATGGAGGGCTTCGAATTTATCCAAGAAGTAAAAGAAAGCAGCAAGACTGGGAAGATGGCTCAGTGGGTGAAGCATTTATCACACACAAATTGGAAGATCTGAGTTCAGATCCCCAGAACCCATTTAAAGCTGAATGAAGCAGTGCACATTTATAATCCCAATGTTCCCATGGAGATGCGTGAAGTAGAGGCAGGAGAATCTCCAGCAACTATTGGTTAGCTAAGTATGATGTAGCAAATAAGAAACTTTGTATATCAGTCCAAAGGAGATAGAAGCTGAGGACTAACACCCAATGTTAGCCTTTGACTTCTAATTACATACCATGGCATAGTGTCCACATTCACACACACACAGGTAAAGAAAGATAGGGGGACAAAGTGGAAAAGAAGGGGAGGAAGGCAGACAACGAAAACATAGAAATATTCATCTTTAAATTTATAACCGTATTCAGCCATTTTCTGCAATTGGACAGAGAAACGTACGCTGAGGTCTGAGTCTTGCAGGTGATTTAGGAACACTTTCAGCAGACGGTCAATGCGTGCACCTAAGCCAGGGATGTTTCCATAATGTTATAAAACAACTAGGTTTCTCAGATGTTAAATAGCATCTCAGTTCTGTACTTTAATTCTTATTGTTCCCAGCAAACACCTCTACAGGAAAAGAGACAGCATAACGCCATGGCAGCACGAAGCTACTTCACTTTTAACTACATACTCTCAGACCCTCTGCTGTTTTCAGTATTTGTATTTAAGTGATATGTTAACCACTCATGTATATTTAATTCTCTCATTTCTAGGCAATTTTCACATGCTCTCACTAAATTCCTTTGAAGCCTCCATCACAGACAAACAATAGAGTGGAGGCTTTTTGTTCTGAACCACAAGAGAATTAACCAGTTAATTTAATTTACTTATTTTACCTTTGGTGCAAAAAAAAAAAATCTAACCCCAGGGTCTTCTGTATACTAGGCAAGTACTCTACAACTGAGCTACACTCTCAATCTCAAATTGCTTGTATTCCTAGAAAAATGAAAGGAGTAAGAATATGATGGAGAAGGAGAAATGAAAGAGACAGATGCAGTAACTGCAAATACAGCAGAAAGGAATCAAAGTAGTCACTGACACACACTGTTGTTAATCTTACAAGAAAAAGTTAGAACTCATAACCTACTTGCAGGAACTAAACATATTTTAATATGTATATTAAATTTGCTTTAACAAATATATTTTTCAAAAGTTGATAAATGTTAAGAAAATCTGAGGAATAAACATAAAAATCTTGTCTGAAAAGACAAACTAGCAGGAACCAACCACATAAAGGGACAGATGCATCCAAACCCTTTCTGTCCACAGAAGGGATCACTAGCAGATCAGCAACAAGCGTGGCTATAAACATTTGTCCCGACAGCCCACAAGAAAAAGAAAACGCTCCTGTGAGAACAGCAAGCAGATCTTAGGCCTCCAGTGTTTGAAGTTTGAAATATTTCCCTAGAACTGCCATAGGCTTTTTTCTCTGTGACCTCAGGGGAAGATCACAAAGCAAACTCGCCTTCTTCATTCCCCACTTCCAGTTACCCTGTCAAAAGCGCAGCCACTGATAAAACTCACCAACGATTCATCGCATACCATCACCGTAAGCTTTCCACCATAAATGCCATTTTAAGCAAGTCTCTTATGTTTTATTAATGCTTGAAAGACATTTAACAGCGATGATGGTGCCAAATGATTCTTACCATATCATGTCATTAAAACCCAGATGTCTGCAGTGACAGGAGCACAGGCCGCCAGCCCCAGGGGCTTTCCCTCCATTCTCATTTCCTGAGCTCATTTACAAGATGAAATTGTGGGGTGTGACTCTTCATATTTCTTTTTCTCTGTACATCAACTCCTGTTGCTTTTTATTGACTAAAAGAATATGAAAGAAAAGCAACAGTGAGAAAAAAAAGAGGAAGAAAAAGACATTAGGGTGGAGATCTTGTGAATTAAAATTCACATTGGCAATCTGTTTCTATTTTTAAACGTCTTCACATGGAGTAAATATACATTAAAATGATGCATACTTTAATTCCTAGTATCTCATGCCAAACAATCCTGTGTGGTGTTTTCCTCAAGTCCTAATCTTCCCCAGAACCTACATTAAAAACATTATTTTATTTCTCAGTCAAAAGAGACAACTGTGATTGTCGCCAAGTTCTGGCTCATGTCCAGGAACTCATATGGAATGAAGTCTCCACTTAGTTCAGGTTTCTTCTGTTGCTTTGCACCCAAAGGAATCTCTAAAGCTCTCACCTTCTTGATATTCTGTAGGAAATCTGAGGGGCCAGGGTTGTCTAGGAGACCCACCCTAGCTTCTAGCTATGACTCTTATTATGGCGGCCTTTCTGCAAACCTATTCACTTTGGGTCTGGATTTTTCAGAATCATCAATTCAGTCCTGGCCCTATGTAGGTGAGTCTCATGAGCAAAATCATCCTACTCCCATTGCCTCAGCAGATGCTAACCTGCAAGGAAACTGAGTCTCAGAGGCAAAGGAAATGGTAAGTTTGACTAAAGAAGTATGTGGAGGGAGGGAGAAGGATTTCCTTCTGGCAGTTATTGTTCCTGACACCAATGCCTGATATGCGACTTTTGTGGGAGGTTCCTGAGAAACATTTCATTATCTCCCGGTAGCCTTCTGAAGCCGGTTGTATTCAGTAGTCAGAAGAGGAGAGACAGGGTGGGCAGCACATTTCACTTCCCTCCACCTATGATTTCTCATGGTCAGGCAGCGGAGGGGTGTTCTCCACTCCAGAAGCTGAAGCATAAAACAATACAGGGGGGAAAAAAACCAGACAGATAGCATCATTTTCCAGACACCGGTTTCTCCTCTTTCTTTCCTTGTCCTGTCCTCTGCAACCTCTTACCATGCTGGTCTCCACTTTGAGAGTTCTTTTTAAAAATTACTAAACGGAGAGAAAGCGTGAGCACTGCTCTCTCTTGCTCTGGGGGTATTCATCACAAACACATACTGAATGTTTTCGGGCTGTGTTCCCCAGGGGTGCGAGAGCCACAGCCTCAGCTTTATCGTTTCTAGAAAGGTCCCCGTACTTGTGCTAGCTCACTCTGCTTCTGGTGCAGTGATACAGTTGAAGGGATTACCAGCCAGACACTTCAAGTACTGCGTTCTGTCCACTCTGTGGGCCGGAGTCATCACTGACTGCCCATGTGGAACGGGTGGTTCAACAAGGGAGGGGTTTGTTTCAGGGATTGTCTATCCCTAGAAGTCTTGGCTTCATACTTGCTGTTGGCCAGGGTGGGTCATAATGTTGGGTCTGTCAGTTCACAAGTTGGCACTTGTGACAACGGGTCTGTTTCAATGTGTGTCTTCCCCACTAGAACTTCAGCTTCTCTCACTGAACTTTCTGTGACCAGTGTCTTTACTGAACCTATCACAACAAGGCGTACTTGGATACCCAATAAATGCTCATCAAATACATTGAGCAGAAGTCTTACTATGTGAGGAGCATGCAAAAGCTTGAAAAAGATGGTCTCTGGGGTCCTTTCCAACACTCAGATCTTCTCACGGTGCCAGTCTTTATATGTTTATGGCTATCACATGTATTCACGAATTCCAGACTCAATTTCCAACTTCTCAAAATTGACATTTACACAACCTGCTTGTTATATAGCTTCACTTATTGGCTGAGTATACATATCACTCTCTTTTTTTTTCTTAAAAAAAACCTCATGTATTTAGTTTGTGAGAGTCAGGGGAAATGTTTCACAATGCACAACTGGGGGACAGTGTACAACTTGAAGAAGTCGGTTCTCTCCGTCTACCACCATGTAAATCCCAGGGCTCGAACTCACGTCATCGGGATTGGCTGCAAGGGCTCTCAACCAATTAGCTATCTCTCCAGCTTTGCATCCCAGTATTGAGGCTTCTTAGCTTATGATGAAGTCACATTTGATAAACCTACCATAACATGAAAATACTGTAAGTCAACAGTGCATTTAATAAATGGAAGGTAACTGACATCCTAGAGCACCAGCTGTTTAGCCCTGAGAATGCCCATCTGCTTGGAAACTGACTTGTTAAGGCAGTCAAGCACTCGGATAGGGCATCACAGCACATACTTGCTGGTCCAGTGAAAATGAACCATGTTGAACTACCATAAATTGGTAGATAATCTAGACGCCCTATTGTTACTTCCTTTCCTATACAATTAGTTCTATGCTACTAATTCCCTGTTTGCTAAAGGTGTCATGCTCCTTTTAGGGAGCCCCTATTAAAAAAAACATCCAAACGGCATTCTCTCTCTCTCTCTCTCTCTCTCCCATCAAGTTGCCTATTACTCTAATTTGTTCTTGTTTCATTCTGACTTGCATGATATGTTGACATTTGTTCCCCATTCCAGAATCTGCAAATTTTCTGTAAGGTGGCTGTAACACCGGAGACTTTTCTGAGCACAGTTTTTACAGATACATGGCAAGCGCTCGACAACTTCGTAGTATAACTGGATTCACGTTTAGATATTATACTTAAATTGTCTCGGCAGTATGGGTCTTATTTTATACACCCCCTCCAAAGACTTCCACGGTAAAGAACATAGGAAATACCTTTTCTTTCAAAAACTGAACATCACATCTATAATTCTGCGATGAGATGTTGCCACAACTAACTGCAGTTTTAATTAAGAAAAACGCACTCTGCTATTTAAAACAGTCCCTTAAATACAGCTCCCCACTGAACTCTTCCAGCATCCAGCATCCCACCCCTTCCAGTGGCCTGATGTGCGACGGGGGAGGAGCCATGAGCAACTTGGCTTGGGGGAAGCCGGAGAGCGCGGGATGGGGAAGTCCCGGAAGTCACTGACCGGAGAGTCTCGGCGGGTTCACTTTGGGCAGTGGTCCCAAAAACTCCAAGCTCTCCAGCGGGGCGGGGTCCGCTCCCGACCGCGGCTTGGGGGCGGGCCCGGATCGAGGGAGGCGGGTGGGACGCTCTCAGAGGTCTAAGGCGATTGGGCAAGGCGGATGAGGGGCGGTGGCGCTCCAGGCGAGGAGCTAACAGGTCGACGGAACAGAAAGTGTGCTGATTGGGCGGTACGGAAGGAGCTGGACCAGAACTGACCGCTCATTGGTCCCGGTGGACCGAGGAGGCGTGGCCGGCACGCGCGAGAGGGCGGGCGGGCGAGTGGGGCTGGCCTGCCCGCTAGCCGGTCCAGCTACGAGCGCTGCGGGAGCGGGTCCCAGCTAGACCACGGTCCAGCTCTCCGGTCCGCCGCGCTCCGGCTGGGGTTCTCTGGAGGGGAAGCGCGACGAAGCGACGCGGGCAGCCGGCAGCGGGCGCGGGAAGCCGGGCAGAGGGGTCGAGGCGCGCTGCGCTGCCGCCGCGTCCTCGCCGGGTGCTGCGGGCCCCGGGCGCGCGGGGCTCGGCGGCGCGCGCACTATGCGGGCGGACTGCCGGCCGCCGCGATGGCGAGCCGGGCTCCGCTGAGAGCCGCGCACAGTCCGCAGGGTCCCCGAGGCCAGGCCGCGCCCGCCGCCACCGGCCGGGCCCCGCTACCCAGCGCTGGCTGCTGTCCCCTCCCTCCTGGCCGCAACTCCTCCTCCAGGCCTGGGCTGCTCCTGCTGCTGCTCCTGCTGCTCCAGGACGTTGGAGCCCAGCAAGGTGAGTGGTGACCGGGACGGGTCGGCCTCCAGAGGCTCCTCGCTGTTGAAGGAACCTGAGGACGCACCGAGAGATGCTGCTACACCACACTCTATGTGCCAAGGGGAGGCTCTGCCACTCTGTGTCTCAAGTTTGTACCGCTTTACTTTTCCGCGAGGCCATTCATTTCTCTCAAAAGAGGGACTTGAGATACTGCCATGGAGGCCTCTTTTCTATCTCCTCCTGGACTGATGGATGGAGTAGGAAGCAAATGAAAAAGCATCTAGAGCTTTGAAAAGACAGGTAGTGATTACTGTTCTTAGGGAAAGCGCCCAGGTTCTAAAGCGAATGAAGCAGATGGCAGTGATCTTTAGAGCCTTGCATTTGTAATTCGTCCTTTAGAACACCTGCCTTTATTGAGGACGGTGGTTTGTAGATTGACCTGAGCAAACACAGAAGCTACCCAGAGTAGCGGTCCACTATCAAAAGGGCAAACGTTTCCAGAAAGTGACAAAACTACCCCCCCCCCCGCTCCCTCCTCTACAATCCTTGGAAAACCTTTTCCCCCCCGAAGAGGGCAAAACTGTTGGTTGATAAGTCATCACAATGGAAAGAGAATACAGGACAGAACTTTTTAGTGTTGCTTTTTCAGGCAGCATACCACATTTTGTTTGGCACTAGTTGTTAAACACATTTTCCGTTGCTTTTCTCATTGCATCGCAATGAGGAAAGATAAGGATTGTGTTGTTACTTGCTGCTAGGAAGAGTTTCTTTTTTAAAAATACATTTTCATCTTTAAGTCCAGCTTCCCGCTGAGTGCACGTTTTTGTCACCAAAGTGCATCTCCAAGGTCGTGGGATTGTCTTGAGAAGCTGAGACTTTGATGGCCACGTGAGAGCGTAATCTCGAAGGGAAATACATGCTTGGTAAACTGTACCCTTTCGTAGTCACATTTGAACTAAGTATCTAGATTGTGGCAGGCAGGTTTCAGTCAGCGCTTGCTATATTAGACTGTGGAAGCCTCTGAAATCTTGGCATCTATGCAGGAGGTTTCGTCCTAATGGTGAGGAAACAGACCTCTATGGCTTTAGAGACACTTAGCGTGTGGGAGGCCCAGGACTAAGTGGTTCGTGTAAATCAGTACTTTTAACCCACAGTTAAGGGTGGTAGTTATCCCATTTCCAACAGAAGGAAACCGAGGCACGGTGAATGGGGCATATCTCAATACAGAAAAGACTATGACTGTGAGCAGCACACTGCTGTGGTTTGCACATTTCTAGGTAGCCAAGTGTTTACATCGTGTTTAAAACAAATCTTCGAATAGGAGATTATTGTCTTTTGGAATAGTTTATGGGCAGACTAATGTAACATGCAACATCATCTTATTTTTAACGACTCTGAATAATTTTCACCAGCATTTTAGCATTATATTTGTCTCCCATCTTTCTTATGTAAACACCAGTAGAGATCTACACAAAAAGAAATGACACTGGGAATGTCAAAAAGACACGATTTTGATTTCTCAAAATGGGGTTAATTTTGTTTTGTTATTTTGTATCTCTTTGTATCTCTCTTCTGTCTTGTTCATATGAGAACTTACATTTCTTACATAGATTAAGAAAATGCAGTTTTACAAAGGGAAAGCATGATGTATTCACCAGTTATTAATCCTGAGTTACTAAATTGGTAAAATAAGGGCCAGTTTGGTGAGCATCTGAAAATTCAGAAATGAAATGAGGTGAATTCCCTGACCTTTGAGAATCTCCTACCCAAAGGGCCCCAATGACGCTTGCAGTGAAATTTCTTTGCAGCCGGTCTTGACTAGTGTACACATTGCCTTCATGTCATGTGGTATTCCCTCACACAGGAAGTCCAGCTCTGAAGCACCTCTAGACTTCTTACTAGGAGAATGCCGATATGTTCCAAGATGGAATTTATACTCTCTAAGAAGCCTTGGGAAGAAGATTAGAAATAATAACATGTTATTTGCAGTCTTTGGTGGTAGAATTGTGAGTCATTTCTTTTTACTTTTTCAAATTATCAGCTATTCGTATGTAGTTATAATAAAGACAAATTGAGAAAATAGCTTTTGCTGACTAGATCTTTTTCTCCTACCTCAGCCTAGCTGGGCAGAAATGTATTCTGTGTCTATTCAAGTACAAAAGTGATTTTTTTTATTTTTCTGACATTGTTTTTGAAATGATATTATCTATTACCTTTGTTCCAATTACTGCCATGCATAGCTGTTCCTCAGTAGATTTTTCTACTGAGAATGATTTTTCTTTCTGCTTGGCTTAGAATAAAATTCATGAAAGTTTTGAAAACTTGATCATTCACAGCAATATACCATAAGTAGTATTCTTTAAATTTTATAAATAGATTCAGTTTATTTACATGTATTTATAGGCATTTTAGATATAGCTCATATACGTGAATTCTAAACTTCATGGTAAGTTCATCCTCAAATCTTTATTGTTTCAGATGTTTATATTAAGTTCATTTTCAAAACCTTTTTAAAAATACACTGGGAATTATAAAAATACACTGGAATAACAAAACTGAAATTAGCAGAGTATAACCTGACTGCGTATTTGCTGCGGTAATAAATTTGTCTAATAAGAAGTTGATGTTCTACTGTGATTGAATTTCTATCTCCAGTTTACATTATGACTAGGAATTTGGGTCACCTCATCTCAGTAGCCCAGCTTTCTTCTTTATATTACAGAGGGTTTGTCTGCCTTGTGGGCTAGAATGTGACTTGAACATGATGGAATATCAGGAAATTAATTTTTAAAATCCATTAAGACTGATTTGTTTGCAGCCATTCATGTGCTATGTTGGCAGGGGTATTGATTTTGGTTTGCAATTTAATAACCTACGAAACAAATCAGATTGCTTCTTTGAAAGAATCATTTTGGTTAGACAGGAATATTGGTAGTTAATGCATGAAACTGTTTGTGCTCTGGTAGGCTGTTCCTTTATTGACTTGTGTGGTGCCAAAGTATTTGTGAATTGTCATATATGAAGAACTCGGTTTTCTCAGCAAAGAAGCATTTATAATTACCAATATTAGGTTGACTTCTAATTTTCTGTCCTGTCTTAGTTTGATAAAACATAAGGTCAGCACAGGCATTCTGGAAATCCTAGCTCTTTGCTGAAAGACGGGAATCAGGACTTCCTGATTAGCGACACTAAGGTGTGAGGCCTTTCGAAAACCTGTCAACTAACCACTAAACCAAACCAAAGCAGGGCTGCCGCTACGACACTCTTCATGGTCATTCTCAAGTTGAGGAATTAGGATCCATCTATTTGCATGTGTTTAGTTCAGGTTCAACAGGTAGTTACAGTCTTAAAGAACAATATAAGAATACGACTTGGAAGAGTGAACCTGAATTTCATTGTGCAGATAGACGGGTCATTTGGAAGCATGTGGAAGGCTGGCCAAGATGAGAATGAGTAGGAAGAATGTCATAGCCACACTTCCTCCATGCGATTGCTGAAGTAGGGAATGAGACCAGTTAGCAAGTTCTCTTGTGGGCTCCTGGCTTGGTTCTGGATGACTTTGTCACAAGTTCACAGCTGTGGCACTTTGCAGCCATGGCACTATGAATATATTCTACAGAAAATGATGATGTTGTAAAATGAAAATCTTAGACGAGAATTGTCCACAGTTGTATCTTATTTTATCCGTTTTCCATTTTCCTTCCCAGTCCGTATTCTCGTAGTTTCACAACTTTAACACAGGTAAACATATTTGTAAAATACAGCAAATCATAGAAGCTCATATATTATCACAAGGCATTCATTTTTTATGAAGCTGTTATATCACTCAGACTTGCCTTTTCAATATTTTCTTATCCATTATACTTGTCATTCAGGAGAGAATCTGTAAGGAAGTATTTCACTTCAGAATGTTAGTTTAATAAAGTATTTTATGATAATATTCCAGGATTTGGGCTAGGTCAATATAACTCAAAAAGATGGAAAATATAAGTATTCAGATGAACTAGTTTTTATGACAGCCAGTAAAATATCCATTAAAGCAGACAAGATAATGGGGACTTCTAATAATTACTAAACTTCACTTAGCCCACACTCTGAAGAGTGTGTTGTTTAAAGATGGCTTCCTAAGGACAGTGACATAGAATTCTCGGCAAGGCTTTTGTTCAGTAAAGTTCCTTTAGTTTGGGCTTAAATTGTATTGTTTGGAATGTGACAGAAGTTCTCAGTACTCTGCTCTATTTTTATCAAGAACTGTCAAGAGTGAAGGGTAGTGGTGATGAGCTCGCAGGAGAGTGCTCATGTGTCAGTACAACCCTGTGACATTCAGAGACAACATCACCTTGTCTTCCGAGGCTCTACAAGCAAGTCGAGCAAATAGGTCTGTTCAACTGGAGTAGGGTGCACAGCAGTATAGATTAAAGAAGACATTTTATAGTACCTTCGAAGCAGAAGCCTTGATGATCGTTTTTGTGGCTGAATTTTGAAGAATTGGCAGATGTTGAGAAGCAGGGATCATGGTATCAACAGAAGGGAGTCAGAAGCTACTCTGTTACAACGAGCAGCCAGCCTCAGCTGCTGGTCCCTGGCATCATTTCTCCTTGACTCCTGTGCCCTTTGTTTCTGCTTAGCCACTTGACAGATATCTGTTGACTGGTTACTGCCAGTCATCTGTGATCCCACAGAGTAAAAATATTGCTCTCCACAGCGACTTGCCTAGCATCTGTCTTTGGCCGCTGTATTACTTACAGGATACTGTACAAACTTCTATAGGTGTCACACACATATTTTTTAACCACTGGTCCTTCCCTTCATCTTTGTCCTAACACCATACAAGCACCTGTCAACACCTTATAGTTGGGGTATAAGATGGGGCTACTTTGTGGTTCACTAGTGGGTAGTTTCACAACATTTTGTTTTAGTGTCTGTCCTGATCTCTCTATATATTCAGTCATCTGTACTCAGATTCAATGTCCTCCTGCTCCTTTCTTCTCTTGATAATCCTGAGTCTTACTTGAAAATCACCAAGCACCACCCTTAGAAAGAGCTCTGTAAGCATCACTACCTATCTCTGCTTTGGACTTTCCATGCTGGATTTCAAGTACTCTAGTCAACAGAGTGTTGTTTTTCTGTTCCTAATTTTTGCTGTGGTGTCTGTTGCTCAGAATGTTTGTAATAACCGCCTTTCTGCTGTGCATCTACTACCCCTGCACATTGTTTGGTGCTGGTCATTCATGCTTTTGGCTAATCCTCACAACATAGCCATGATTCTAGAAGCTTGGACACTTATCTCATTCTCCTGGGAATGGAGCCCTCTCTTGAATTTCACTGCCTGCTTCCCAGGGCCTAGGAGTCTATCAGTCTTCCCCAGCCCTCCCAGAAGCACCGGTCCTCTTTGCTATAGTTGACTTGACTCTGGGAGTTCTCTTTCAAGCTGGGGCTCTGAATATAGACATGGTTAATCTAGTAAGATCTTCTCTTTGATTAGCTGCTTTTAAGAATGGTGATGGCCCAAATTATTGCCAGAAAGTTGAACAAACACCTGCGTCATCTCCTTTAGATTCTGACTTAGAGTTCGTTTCCGACAATTGCCACAGCCTTTTTCCTTCCTACTGGAGAAAGGAGATCAAGAATTCCAGGCATGTCTCACTTGTTGTATCAACGTTTATGGGCTGCACAGATTTAAAGCTGTCTCGCTGGTCTTTCAGTGAGTGGATCCGTGTATGACATTAATTCAACTCTTCCGCTCGGCAAAGTATCCCCATTTCAAATGTGAAGACCCTCTTATCCACCCATATTCCTGGTCCTTATCTCATTTATAGAAGTTCATAGAAGTTCCACCCCGCTCAATGAAAGGAGTCAAATTCTGCAAGTTGAAGACTCAGGTATCAAAGGAAAAATCACATGATTAGCCCATAACCGACCACAAAACCACTCAGCACTCAGTGCTGTTCCTCCCTCTGCTGTAACTCTGTGACTTTTGATATGTCTCAGCTGTCCTTGAACTTCACCCTTTACAGTCATTTTGGATTATGGTTTATCTTATCCTTCCTTGCTTGCCTGTGTTCGTGTTGTATCCCAGGAGCTGCTGTCTGGATGTGAGGCATGGCAAGGGTGGTAGGTGTGCTTTATTTAGGATTCTTCGGGTCGTAGAAACTGAAATCCAAACCTTCTGCATGTAGAGAACTTATTGGGGGATTCTGGGCTAATTTTCAGAGTGGAGCTGCACCCCCAAAACGAGGGTTTGGGCTTCGCTCTCCCCTCTTACGCCAGCCCAGTGTAGAAGAGATCATGGTCACTGGAAGTCCCCGAGATAAGTGTTAAACTGCAGAAATTCTGGGATTTTCCTTCTTGAGCAAAACACAGACATTGGAGGGAAGAGTGAGTAGGCACTGGGTGAGTCAGTACCCCCACATGGACCAGTCAGCCAACCAGGAGGCATGATGTCATGTAACTGTTCAGAACCTCCGGACAGTCTTCAGGAGGATCAGCACTGGATCGACAAGGCCATCTTCTCAGGGTGGGAAACAAGTAGAATTTTTAATAGTGTGCTGATTTATTTTTATTTTATCTTATTTTATTGTTTTTTTCTAGACAGGGTTTCTCTGTAGCTTTGGAGCCTGTCCTGGACCTAGCTCTTGTAGAGGCTGGCCTCGAACTCACAGAGATCCGCCTGCCTCTGCCTCGCAAGTGCTGGGATTAAAGGCGTGCACCAACACCGCCCAGCTGAGTGTGCTAATTTAAAGAGCTTTGAATATACAGTCGTTGTGTTCATGTGTTTGTGAGGCAGGCTCCTGCTATACAGTCCTAGCTGGTCTGCTGCAGACCATTTAGCTAAGGCCGGCGTTAAGCTCTGACTCCTCTGCATTCAGCCTTCTAAGCATGGTGGCAAATGCTGCTACTCTCAGCTCAGTAAGGTCTTATTGAATCTACACAATTGCCTTGCGATCTGCGTGGTAGAAATCACATTTAGGTGAGCTTATATGGAATTATAGAGGGTTTCAGAAGTTCTTGTCTGGGGTTTGCTTCTGAGTTAAGCAGGGGGTGTTAAGAGCTTTGTGTTTTATGCCTGTCTGTGACCATGCATGTAAGTAGAGTGCATAGCCCTCCAGATTGCAGTGTTCAGCTGCCATAATGTGTGTAATTAAGCACATTAAAACACAGTAAGGAGATTTGCTACAGGCAGGAGTTCCTGGTAGAACTCGCCCTCCCTGAAGTCCTTGCTGTGTCTGCCTGCTGTAAACCCTATGGACAGGGCCCACCATGGTGTGCACAAGCTGTCCCCTGAAGGCCTGGGGATACTGAATGTGAAATGCTGTGCCACGGCTGAGCGGAAGCTGATCTTTTAAGTAGATGGCAAGTTTTGAGGATTTGGAGAAAGATGGGGAATTCTGGAACTTTCCAAGTGAATGGACTACTCAATTAGAGTAGAAATACTTAGTAAGGAGCATCTCTCAGGAATTTATTATCCTCATAAAACCAGAGATTATCTGGTCTCTGAAGTTGCTACAAATTTTCAAACGTAAGGGGCCATTTTCCTTCTGTTAATTAGCTAAATTGTAGCCAAATGTAATAGGTCAACCCACAACAGACAAAAGCAGGTTGGGTATGGTTTTTGTGGTATTATAGTTTTGAGAGAACAGCAGTACAAATGTGTGACAAGAGCATGAGGGTAGGTTCTGCCCTTGCTGCAGGTGTGCTCATAAAATCCCCACTTTTCAACACATGAAGTTTGGACTTTTACTGTCCCCATTTTACAGACAGCAAAAGGTAGCTTAGCTATAGTAGCTAACCTCAAGGTCAAAATGACTTCCGGAGAATGGGCATCTCAACCTGCTGTAGAATTGTGACGTTTAACAGTGGTGTCCTGGGTAAAGTCTGCGGGTAGTGAGGATTCGCATAGTTCACATTCCTTTTTAAGTCAGATCTGTGAGTTATCTTGTAGACTACATAACCTCTTCGGGGCTCATGTTCCGAATTAAAGGAGACTCCTCCTCTCCTTTAATTACCTTCAGCTCTTCATCTGAAGTAGGGCCTGGAGTTATCCCCATCCTCAGGGAATGGCATGGCAACTGGTGGCATCATTGTCCAAGTCTAGTTTAGGCGACTGGATTTTGGAGATGTCATGGTGTGGCTTTGTAAAACACATAGTAAATAAACAGCAGTAAATGAACTCAGGAGGCTCTATTTGCATATACATGTGATATACACACACTCACAGTATGTAACTGATAACTAAAGAGGTTATGAATTTGAGAGCCTGGAGGGACATAGGAGGAGTCGGAGAAGGGAGATGTAAATACAGTACTCACGAAATTCCCCAAAACAAATAATAAAGACCGCATGGAGACATGAGTTCAGTAGAAGAAAGAATGATGGGATTATTTATGTTTCTAAAAGTTGTCCCTTGGCTCTACATATATGTCTGCCTTATATTTAGTATTAAGAAAATAATTAAGAGAAAGGAGCTATCAGGCAGTAAAAACCTTAATTTCTTGAGTGAAAGAAGCTGCTCCGAGAAGACTGCACAGCAGAGCGTCCCGTTGCTGGCATTCTGGAAGAAGCAACGCGAACAGGAGAGAAGAGTGATTGCCAGAGGGCGTGCGTGCAGGTTGGGAACGCCAGGAGGGGCGAATACATGGTGTGGCCATTAGTATCCAGTCATGGATTTGCCTGGATCCAGAGAATGTACAGGACCAAGAAGGACTCTCTCTGAGCTCTGGAAGTTGATGCGTCTGTTGAGATTTGTCAGCTGTATCCCTTTGTGAAGAACCCGTGCTCAAGAAGTCTGTCTACAACTAACTATGGTCTGTGGAAGATATACCACGTGACCACCCATCCAAAGAAAACTACAACACCAACATTAATTTTAGACAGGATTGACTTCGGAACACAGGATGTTCCCGGGATAAAGAGCACGAAGTGAAATTAAAGTACTAGGCAGTGATATCTGCTTGTGGTTATACAGCTTAGGAGATCTGGTAGTTTTAGGGCTGACCTAATACTTCTGGTGTGAAACTCACGGTATGAATAAAACAGTAAAAACTCCACTGTAGTCGGATGAAACTGGATGTATTGTTAACAGTTGTAACTTTGCTTTATGAGCTTTCCTCTCCTCACTAAATGCTGCATGTTTGTCTTATCTCACAGATGCATGCTGACATATGTCAGAAGCAAAACTTAGAGGAAGCAAAGTTAGGCGCACCATCTCACTGATAAAACCATAGTCCTTGAAAACTCTGACAAAGACTGAGCTGTAAAGAAAGTTCCATTGCTCTATATTTGGTGCATATTTCTATAGGTTTCCTGCATTTGCATTTGTTGTTGCTAAAGGATACATTTCTAGAAGCCACAGGGCTCCTAATATTAAAACTTAGCAATGGTATTATTTCCTAGTAACCATACCATTAAAATACAAGGGGGCCAGAGGACCAGCCTAATCAGCATCCGGACACACACTTGTCTAAAAACACACTTGGTTTGGAATTTGATTAAAACAGCCTGAAATAAAGCTGTATTCCTAATTGCATTATTGCATAGTCATTTGATTATGTTCATTGTCTTCTGTGGGAAAACTCGTAAAAAATAAAATGAAGGAAAGTCTTTCCATTGTTTTCCTGGAAGAGTATCAAAATCTTCTATCTGCCTTAACACATCTGGCCTTGCACTCCTCAGAGGAAGTGAGCACACGGTCTCTAAGTAATCCCTGGGTACATCTGTCTGCAGCCCAGTGATGAAGCAGTCAGATCAAATTCCAATGTTCTTTCTCCACTGAAATAAACTTAAAATGGAAAGTACACAGTAACATGTTGAGATAGGAGCGGCAGCGGCGTCCCCGGCACCCGGCCGCCCGCATGGCTAGCTTATGCCCCGAAATAATTACACGGAAACTGTATTCTTTCAAACACTGCCTGGCCCGGCTAGTTCCAGCTTCTTGTTGGCTAGCTCTTACATATTGTTCTAACCCATTTCTAATATTCTGTGTAGCCCACTAGCTGGCTTACCAGGGAGGATCTTAACCTGCATCTGTCTGGCGTGGGAGAATCATGGCGACTCTCTCTGACTCAGCTTCTTTTTCCCAGCATTCTCTCCTGTCTACTCCGCCTACCTAATTTTCTGTCCTATGAGGGCCGAGGCAGTTTCTTTATTAGTAAGAAATCACTCCCACATCAGTAACAGACTTCCACCTTTTCTGGCCAGTCGTAGTCTAGTGGAGACCATTCATCTTGGAAGGAGAAGGTGGTGGTGGTGATGGCGGTTGCAGAGTTCCCAATGCTGTAGTGTGTAGACTACAGATGGGAGGACCTGGTGTGGTGTTTGGTTTTGTTCTTCTGTAGTAGTTGTACTTTGTTAACTCTGTCAGACATGGGCATGTCCTGGGCACAGAGCATTAGTTTTTTCAGTATACGTGGCTAGTCAGAAAATCTAGGGACAGCTACCCTGACTCTTTTGTAGCATCCTCCTCGTCCTCTTCTGAGACTGGAAGCTCGGAGTCTCCAGTGAACATTCATTGAAGATTAGTTAAAAGACTTTTTCACTATAACTTAAAACTGAAGGATTCACTCACTTCAGACACTAGGAAGTGGGAGATATGAATCTCCACCCTTTAACTGCACCCAGAGTGAGCCAAGCAGCATTGCCCTTTGGCCAGATGAACCCAGCTGAGAAGTAAAGCAGTGAAAGTCCTCTTCCTCCTTAGAGACAACTGAAAACCTGCAGTGTTCTGTAAGAGGAAGAGGGGTTGGGGAACCTCCTCTGGAAGTAAGTTAGATGGCCTCTTAATAATTTTCTAGGTTTGGCTTTACTTTTAAATATTTTTACATATTTTGGATGTTTTCATAAATTGATTTAAGTTTTAAGAAGCCTAAAAATAACCTGGAAATTGATTGCCACTTTTGAAGTGAAAGCAAGGACATGGTTTTCCCTTGACTTGAATTTAACGTGGGGACCTTTCAGTGGTGAGAAGTGTGTTCCATACCGTGGGCATGGATTCTTTAGTCCAGTGGTTCTCAACCCCCCCTAATGCAGTTCCTCATGTTGTGCTGAACCCACCTCCAGCCATAAAATTATTTTCATTGCCACTTTGTAACTGTAATTTTGCTACTGTTATGAATTGTCAAGTAAATATCTGATGTTTCTGAAGGCCTTAGACCCAGGTGACAGGATTGTTTGACCCCAAAGAAGTCGCAACCCCCTGGTTGAGAACTACTGCTTTCTAGGTCAAAGCTAGTTTAGCAGGTCAGGAATCTGCATGCGAGATGTCCGGGAGTTGCAATGTAAGTGTGTTTCTTCATTTAAAGCAACAGGCAAACATGCAGCCACTGGCATAGTAAATATGTGTTCTGCATACCCACCCCTTCCAGCTGGGCTGTTCTAAACACATAGATGGTGGCAAATTCTAGCTAGTTGGGTTAAATTTATCAGAGTTTTTGAAATGTAAAACACTCGGGAACGCTCACGGCAGCAGGCTGGAGACATCCTTTTAACTCGGGTTTCTGGTGCACATCATCTGGAGAGGAGGGAGTGCTGAGCTCCAGCACATACTTTAGAGCATTCTTGGCACACTGCTGTAGACTCATAAGCTGTGCCCTCCCTCCTCCGACACAAGAGCCTGAAGAAAGACAGCTTCGTTTTAATTGTTTTCGTGATCACACTGCATGCAAAAGCCCTATTTTCACCAATTACTGCTTGTTTTGTTAAACCATTTTTTAATGGTGAAAAGGACAAGAAGCAATTTGTATATTTTACTGAAAATTTAAAAGGCACATGAAGACATCTAAAAATTACTCTGAACACTCTGCTTGTACTTTTTCGCATTCATTTTAAAGTAACAACCTTCAGTGAATGGCAGTCTGCAGGGAACGCATGAACTGCGCTGCTGCGTCACAGTCGTGTGGAGTTGTCAGGAGCTGGCTTTCGGTATTCCATCCGCACTTCCAATCGCTGCTTTCACTTTTGCATATCGAAAATAGCAGCATGTTGAAGCTTTTAATTATCAAGGGATTGTTTTTTAAATATTGAAACACTTCCAGGAATCACAGGCTAGTTTCAAACATTAAAATTATTTTAGAGTACTTGTTTTTGCCTTTCTAAGGGGAAATGTTAGTGATCAGCCAAAGTTGCTTGACTTCGGTGCTTATTTCACTGTGAAGGCTCGTATAGCCTTGTGATTTTGCTTTATCTTACATCCAGAGGAGATTCATGGGATTTTATGGTAGCTGCAGGAGGAAATTTTAGTTTTTTTCTTTTTTTTTTTTCTGTTTGTGTAAAAGCCTATTTTATTGGAGAAAAATCAGAGGGTGCATTTCACCCCCCACATTGTTTCATTCTCGTCTTATGTCTTTTATATTATTAATCCACTATGCCTAGTTCTTGTACATGAAAGAAAGTGGGGGTCAAGCATATAGTTCACTGTTGACTAAACTTTATTTGAGAAGTGTTTGTTCAGGAACTCAAATGTGCTGTACTAATGTGGATTGGATAATAAAACTTTGCCAGCAGAAGACACGTGTTGTTTCAAGTGTTGTTAAAGGGGTTCAGGCAGGAAGTTGTTCCTTTGTGGAAGTTAAATTGCTTTTTGGTAAACTGAAGTTTCTCTGTTGTGTCCAGTTAATACATTCTTATGAGACACCCACTACTTGCTACAAGACTACTAGGCTTTTAGAATTTTTAATCTGTTCTAGTGAATGATATCAATAGTACATTGTCAGATAATAAATCAACATGATGGAAGTTGTATTACAGCCTCTGTGATCATGATTAAGTTAAAATTCAGAAGTATTAATTTTAATGTTTTCTTCCATAAGATCTATCCTATTCCAAAACGTGACAACCAATAGCTCTTTTGAAGGAGGAAACCCCTTTATTAAAAGGATACACTCATCAGCCTGTTACAGAGAGGCTCACTGAATCCCATAGCTACCGAATGCTGAATATTACCTTGGAGCAACAGCTCAATTCTTTAGGTGTACAATTAGGCAATGACCTGGACACTTATTTGCAAATCGACTGTGAGAAAGTTAAGATGCAAATATTTCATGTTTCCAGACAATATACTGGTGCTAAAATTTTAATGCTCAGTTGCTGAAGAAACTTCTGAAACAAAGTAATTTTTTTGCTAAGATATTAAGGTCATTTCTTTGCTAGTCTTCAGTGAGTCATTAACATTTTGTTTTTTTCCTTTGTATTCTGAGAGAGATAAGATTTGGGAGAAGTTACACAGTCTGGTCTCAATGGAATGTAGAATTAAATGCCAGCAAATCTTGCTTTGGTGCCTGGAACATCTTCGTATGCATTGATGTTTTCTAAAAATGCTACTGCAGCTCACCTCTGTGAGCATCTTATGTTTGTAAGTCGGGGAAGCTGACCACATTTTTACATTTACATTGACTGAATATTTACCAGGAATACATGCTGATATTCTCATTTATTATGGTACATATTTAACTATTACATAATTGTATGTCCCAATGGAAAGAAAATCTTTGAACTTATAAATCATGTTAATTTTAATTTTGTTGCGTTGTTGGTTTTGGCCTAGCCTGGCTTCTCTGGTTCCTTGCAGGGAGTAGATGTGCTCAGAACCATGTATGTCACCTGCTGTGTGTGTTGTAAAGGAAGTGCTGGCTCTCTAAAACATATGATGTCTTAAATAAATAAATAAATAAATAGATGAAACATTAAAAAAACCTATTAACTGAAACCGTATGAAAGAGAAAAAAAACATATGATGTCATACATTGCTGTTTAGTCTGTAAAAGTCCTGATTACATGTAAGCTTAAGATGGGAGAATAATTTATTTGTTTTTTTTTTTCAAGGTGATGGGTGTGGACACACCGTACTAGGCCCTGAGAGTGGGACACTTTCATCCATCAACTACCCGTACAGCTACCCTAACAGCACCGTGTGTGAGTGGGAGATCCGAGTAAAGATGGGAGAGAGAATTCGCATCAAGTTTGGTGACTTTGACATTGAAGATTCTGATTCTTGTCACCTTAATTACCTGAAAATCTTTAATGGAATTGGAGTCAGCAGAACGGAAATAGGTAGGACATTAATGCGTGTTATATATCGTTCCCTTAGGCTTTAAAACAGAAATGATTTTTGATATTTAATATTGAATAGCTGGTGCATAAAATGATGTGAGAAATCATAGAAAACTTAAAAATCTCAAATCGAATCTTCTTACAGAAAGAGGATCTTCTCACCTGCTTATTACCATGTGCCCTTTAGTACAAGGTGGACATGGTTACTTTCTTGCAATATGCATATGGCAACCTTCCTGTAAGATGCATATACTACCTTCTTTAAGATGCACATGTTACCTTCTTGCAAGATACATATGGTTGCCTTCATGTAAGATGTACTTGGTTACCCCATGCAAAATGCACTTGATTACCTTAGTGCAAGTATGTATATACTATCTTATTGCAAGATGTGTATGGTTACCCTTGTGCAAAATGTGCTTGGTTACTTTGATTCAGGGTGTCACTGTGCTGCTTCTAAAAAGGTAGGAGTTAATTCTCTTATTTTTATGTTTTCTTTTGATAGAAATATAATTCATGCATACTCAGAAGGAATTGTAGCATGCAGTTTGTGGGTTTAGAATCCAAACCACTTTGGATTAAAGCGTGTTTGCCATTAGTTTGCTGTGATCTGTTGAGAGCACCAGCCCTGCCTTCTCATGTATGCAAGTGTATATATAAAGTGCCTAGAATGGTATGTGGTGCAGAGTGTGGGATGGTGACTGTCTGTCAGATGATTTCCAGTCTGCAGAGCAGTGGCTCTCAGCTAGAGATGTGTAACAGAGTCACCTGGGATACCTAAAAACAGACCGTAGGCATGCTTTCCATCCGAGACCAACAGATTGAAGTTGATTGTGTGAGACGGAAGCCTCGGAGTTATAAAAGCTTTCCAGGAGAATCGACTTCGCCGCCAAGATTTAGAAGTTTGGCTTAGAGATGGGTACCATTCTCTGAAGAAAGCTGAAGACTTTGTAAAGGTTTAGTGAGCTGACATGAAATAAGGAGCTCTCTCGCACTCTGAGTTTATTTGGAATCAGTACACACAATAGTTTTCAGAATTATAGTTGGAATTTTTTAATTGCTCTTTGACTATCCAGCTTGTGGTTATCCCCTGACTTCTCCATCCCCAGCCACATCTTCATCCCATCCCACCTCCTGGGTACTGGTTGGTAACCTGTGTTACCTCTAAAAATTCTTGATTAACCTGGTGGCTGGAGCAGCTCCTGCATATTCATCAACATACGGTGCTGGGTAAAGCTGCAGAACCTGGGCCACCTGCGAACGGGGAGCAGCAGTACTGGTGGAACACACGTGGATCGTGCCTCTGGGGAAGAGGAGCAGGCGCTAGTGCTCTGGGAGCACCAGCTTGTCTACCACTTTATAGGAAATGGAAGAGATGGAAAAATACATTATACATGCTCACTAAGGACTAAGTAAAAGTAGGGGAGCTTCTGTAGAAACAAATGGCCCTATTTGGTCCACATATAATATCATTTTAAAAAGTAAAAAAGAAGAGGAGGAAGAAGGGATGGGAAGAAAGGAGGCTGAAAGTAATGTTTGGGTCCTGGTTATTCTGATTGAAGATAACTAATTTTAAAAAGACGTTTTTCCAGTTAAATTTTGTTTACTTTTCAAATTTTTTGTTTTTAGTATGTTAATTGAAATAAAATCTCATCACTTCTCTCTCTTTCCTCTCTTCAGCCCCTCTCATATACCCCACTCTAGGAGATAGTCTCTTTTTATTTAAGTGTGTGTGTGTGTGTGTGTGTGTGTAAAATCTGTTGAGTTTAAGGTTTTTTATTTGCACATATATGGTTTCAGAGCTGACACTGTGTTGGATAACCAATGAGGAGGCTCATCCCTGGGAGAGTTAATTTTCCTTCTTCCAGCAGTCAGTAGCAGCCTATAATTCTTTGTTTGGGGTGAGACCCCTACAAAATCTCTCCCCCTCTACATTAACATATCCACTGATACTGCCATTGCCATTTCTAGGAGAGACTATTTCACCACATTCTTCCTGGTACTCTGACTCCTAGGATCTTCCTGCTCCTTCTTCCACAGTGTTCCCTGAGCCATAGATTCAGGAGCTGCCATGTAGATGGAGCCATTAGGACTGGACTCCCCATGATCCCTTAATGTCCACATGTTGTCCAGTTGTGGGTTTTTGGGGGGTTTTTTGGGGGGGTTGTTTTGTTTTGTTTTGAGACAGGGTTTCTCTGTGTGTCTCTGGCTGTCCTGGAACTCACTCTGTAGACCAGACTGGCCTCGAACTCACAGAGATCTTCCTGCCTCTTCCTCCCTGAGTGCTGAGATTAAAGGTGTGCACGACCACTGCCCGGCTCAGTTATGGGTTTTTGTGATGATACCAATTTTCCATAAAAAGAGGCTTATTTGATGAGAGTTAGCCACACTTATCCGTGGGTATAAGGATACGATTTGGGATGGAGTTAGTGATTATGCTGCTTTGGCAAAGCAGTGGTGCATTCTTGTCTAAGATCCATGATCTCACTAGTCCCATGAAGCTGGTTAGCCCTCCAGCACCTGCTATGATTTCCCTCCTGTTGAGTGGGCTGTACTTTCAGGTGGACAGCTGTTGGTTGTCACAGACGTGTGAGTGCTACTTTTTGCACCTTTATGTATATCTAACCATGCTGTAATTGCCCTGCTTCATAGATGTTGCAGCTGGGTGGGACCACTTCATTGCTTCCCTCCCTGGACAGCTTGCGTAATGTTTTCTGAGCGCATCAGCGGAAAGAGGCTTTCAGCCTGAATCATCTGAGTCCTGGATCCTAAGTGTGTGGTATCTAAAAGGTAGTTTAAAGCTTAGTAGAGAAACTTGTGAGGCACTGACCATTCACTGATAATAAAGAATGATTGTTTTAAATGGGGAAACGACTTCAAAGACTTTGAGTAAAGGTGGCAGGGTAGGTATGAGCCAAACAAAGGGGTCGCTTAGGAGCTAACATTCTAATATTTGTGTGTCTTTTGGAGCTTTTCATGGTAACTTTTTTTTAATAAGACAGAGTGTATTTGGAAAATGATTTTTGGCCTTGTAACTAAAGAGGAACAGTGGCATGGGAGACACTGGGGACATGGGTTTGCCATTGCTCTGTCTAGCCAGCACTCCAGGAGCTCCCTGTTCCGAGTCTTCACCAACTGTGAACCTGCCTAGATTTCAGTCATCTTCTGTACCTTTAAAGGCACGGAGTAAAGTCATATTTGATCCTGCTGGCATGTGATAGGTGTTTAATGGTCTCAGCTGTCTTGTATTTTCCATTCTTTTTGCTTTTTTTTCCCCACCTCCACCCTTTGCATAAGGTATTAAGTTGTAGGAAGGTCAGAGGGCCGAGTAACTATGGCTCCTGCAGAACCTCAGTTTGAGGGCCCTGTTCGCTCATAGCAGTGACATGCGCTGGTCCTCCATTGCCACATGGTCTATGGTTAGTGGTAGAGATGTGTTTTCTGACCCTTCACAAAGAAGCGATGATCCTTTTAAAATAGGCAGTTAACATTCTGGCCAATGTATCTCTGCAGAGGATTACAGAGGAAAGAAATAGAAGGCTCCAGCAACTGAGGTTCTGATATCCTTTCTAGTCTTGTCTCACTGCCCTTTCAGAACAGAGGCAGGCCCAAATACACTACATTTCCCTGTAACTAGCATTCATCTTGATACTAAAAATTAGCCTTGGGTTTATAAATCTTAATTTTTTTTCTCTAAGAAGTAGTAGTCTGGACTAATCAGTTAAAGGAAACAAATAGAAGTGTAGTTCCTAGAGGATGATGTTTTAAATCATACTCATTAGGATGTGCTCAGCTGATCTATGTTGCCGCTGGGCAGTTATTTCTTGTGTTCTTGTATATGCTATTAGCAGCCTCACCTTTTCTACCTGACTTCTGAGTTGCCAAACTGTAAGGTGTTTGGAATAACACACGGGATAGAAACACTGAGGCACAGGTGGCGTGTGTAATGATTGAGTCTTAAGTGGCTTTCCAGATCTGAATTTTGTCTCTGCTTAAGCAATCTGTATTAGAATAAGAAAAAAAAAAGATAATTGAGTCTTGACTTAAACTTTTTGATTATTTTAATCCTTAATGTAAGGCGCAGAATATCTTAGATTTATCTTGTCCATATCTTACAATTCATTATTTCTTAAGAGGTTTTTTTGTTCTGTTAATGTAGAATAAAATTAGAAATCAGTATCTTTTTTAGGTTTGGAACAGTGGGCTACCATACCCTCTAAACACAGACTTCATAATTGATGTGTGGGTAGGCATAAATACCGCTATGTACACATTGCATCTGTTTTTTTGGGTTTTTTTTTGTTTTGTTTTGTTTTCTCTGACTGTATTTATTTAAAATGTTGAGTTCTTGCTGATTTTTAATCTTTACCCATTATTTATTATCTGGTTCATTCCCTCCTTTTCTGTGTGTATTATAACTTCTCTCTAGGTCTCCTTGTGCTATTGTTCAGTGCTCAAACCAGAAAATTCAGAATTGCTAAAGCTTTGTTGGGAGAGTTTAGCTTTTTGACACTTTCAAATGACTTTGTCCTCCACAAAGTTCATACTCAAGAACTGTACAGTAGAATTACAAAGGCAAAAGTCTCATCATGTTTTAAGTACGAACCTGGAGTGTGGTCCATATGGTGGCCCTACCCACAGGAGAAGACTACTTAAATTTATTTGTCTGGAGTCTTCACCTGAGGAAGTGCTGTTTTCCCCATGTTTGAAAGAAAGAAGTTTTGGTATCTCCCATAAAAGTTTATTTTTCTAGAAAAGCTTTGAGAAAGCTTTCTCAGTGTGCTATGAATGCTTCCCTGTTGCCTGGCAACAGGACTGGTTTTACACATGACGACCCTCTGTTTTTTAGACTAACTTGGTTGTCATGGGGACTGCTCACTATCCTTACAGAAGCTGTGAGCTTTAGAAGAGCCAGAACCTTCAAGCAACACCTTTTTGGAAGATTTTATCACGAAATTCAAACAAAATGTCAAGTTCACTTTTAGCCATAAGTTTGTTGATTTTCCAGAAGATGGCTTTTTCTTGTTTGATCCTTAGAGGCAGGGTCTCAATGTAGCCCAGGTTAGCCTCTAGCCTGGAATGTTTGATCCTTAGAGGCAGGGTCTCAATGTAGCCCAGGTTAGCCTCTAGCCTGGAATGATTTTCTGCTTCAGTCTCCTGTGAATGGTCTGTATTCTGTCAATTATATTTTAAATAAATGCTGATTGGCCAGTAGCCAGGCAAGAAGTATAGGCAGGACAACATGACAGGAAGTAGAGGTGGGTCAATGAGAACAGGAGAATTCTGGGAAGAGGGAAGCCCATTCCTCTGCAGTCCTGGCCCCCGCCACAGAAGAAGCAAGATGTGACTGCCTTGCTGAAAAAGGTACTGAGTCATGTGGCTAATATAGACAAAAATAATGGGCTAATATAAGCTATAGGAGTTAATAAGAAGCCTGAGCTAATAGGCCAATCAGTTTATAGTTAACATAGACCTCTGTGTGATTTCTTTGGGATTTAATGTTTGTGGGAACCAAGCAGGACAGAAACCCCACCAACACTTCTGAATGCTGCTAAATTGGGTTTTAGAAAATAATTTTTTGACAAAATTACATATATTTGTGTGAGTACATATGCTTCTATGTACTTGCATATGTGTGTGTGTGTGTGTGTGTGTGTGTGTGTGTGTGTGTGTGTGCATGCAAACAGAGATCAGAGGAAGACTTGTATGAATTTGTTTTCTTTTTCAACCATGTGAATCTATAGGACCTAACCAGATCGTCAGACTTGACAAGTGCCTTTACCTTCTGGGCCATCTTGCCAGGCTTAGCAAATACCTCTTAAATCACTGTTAGTGGAAGCTTCCCAAGGGAAGGGCAGAGTCTACTCTACAGAGCTGATGGGCAAATCAGTTTCACTTAGTGAATGCTTTGATCCCTCTGGATGCTGTAACCTTTGTATCAGGATGCTTTGGTCTGCCTGTTAGTGCACCGGCGTACCACAGTAAACTGCAATTCCAAGAAAAAAAATATTTCAGGAGGCAATTATACTTACAACCAAAGACTTTAAAACCAGCTCCCTGTGCTTTGGTTAAGTGGAGAAGTTTAAAAGTTTGGGTTTGGTGAAGATGGTTCTGTTTTATGCAGAGGATGCTGGACTTGATGTAGCTTGATGGGATGGTGCTCTTGAGGAGTCAGCACTAAGGACCTGCAGAGACAGACGTGTTAGTATAATATTACAGTGTTAGCATCATTCCCTATGTAGAAAGCTTGGAAGCGGGAATCCTGAGTTATGTCTGTGGTGTGAGCAGGTTCAGGTAACTAAAGGACATCCACTCTGAACTCAGCACACACTTCTCTGCCGAGAAGAGTTTAGGGGTCACCTGTTGCTGATGTTTAGACTCGTAGACATCACCAGAGTGTTCGGTGGTTGTACCAGTTTGTACCAATCTAATTTGATTGGTGTTGCTGTCTAGACAGTGTGCATTACAGTTTGCTTTGTGTCTCCATGATGGCTCATGGTATGCACTGTTCATGTTTGTTAACCAGGTTAATGCTTTCTTTGGTAAAGAATAGCAATTGTCCTGTACTTTTTGCATTGGTTAATCCCCTCTCTCTCTCTCTCTCTCTCTCTCTCTCTCTCTCTCTCTCTCTCTCTCTCTCTCTCTCTCTCTTTTTTTTTTTCCTAGTACCTCACAATATTGCTGAGGTTGCTCGGGTAGCTAGGGCTGCAGACATGCTGGGTTTTGTTTGTGATCTCATTCATTTGTAGGAGCTCTGTAAATGTAGTCCCGTTATGAGTTCCTTTTATCCGTGTACATTGGAGATATCTACTCCCTTTCTTGGCCTGTCATTTCATTCCCTTATTGGTATACTTTGATAAATGGACATTAAAGCAATTTCATTTAATGTAATGCATTTTGATTGTTAATTTCATTTAATGTAATGCACTTTGATTAAATTTTTTCCTTTTATGACTAGCACTGTTGTATTGTATTTAATATGTTTTAGCCCAGTTGTATTGTATTTAATATGTTTTAGCCCATTTCTTGGTTATGAGGAGTTTTTAAGGTTTCGTCTACAGGAACCTTTTTAAGGTTTACATCTACAGATAGTTCCTGACTTTTTCCAGAGTTGATTTCTTTGTATGATGTTTGAGATAGGAGTTAGATGTCAGGGTACATTTTCACATGTATATTTTACTCATTTTAAATGTGCAAATATCAGATCTATTCATTAAGGAAGTATAGTGAACTAACTGAACTAACTTGTCTAATATCAAAACATAGTTACTTCCTGATGTAAAAGATTGATGCTTTTAAAACAGTCATGACTGTCTTTGTAAAGAAAGGCAAATACATTCTTAGTGATTTTGTTCCATCCTTTGGAATATACTCACTGTCTGGTTTTTACATCTCATTTTAAATGCTGTGTACCTCATAGTCTTTTGATGTCTTGAGACAGGGTTTTCTGTGTGCTCTCTGTATAGTCTTGGCTATCCTGAATCTCCCTCTGTAGACCAGGCTCGCTTCAATATCACAGAAATCCACCTGTCTCTGCCTCTTGAGTGCTGGGATTGAAGGTGTGCACCACCACCTCCTGGCTTCTATTTCAAAAAAGAAAAGATCTTACTTATGACACCCTCCTCTGAAGGTGGGTCTTCATTCAAGTTGCTCTAGCTAAGGCATTATCTCTTTTTAAAATTCAGCTTTTCAGACACAGTATGAGAGAGATCTATAGGCAAACCCATCCTCCAGTTCCCAAATAACTGACATGGAGACTCATTTTTTACACATCCTGATTCATCTGCATCTGACCCATGACCCTCTGACTCTGCCCGACTTCCCGGTGTCCTTTGTCTGGTTCTCCTCCCTAACCTTATCCTATCCAGCTATTGGCTGGTCAGCTTCTTCATTAAACCAATGACAGTGACATGTAGTCACACACTGTAAAGGAATAGTCTGTATTTCCCCCTTTTTGTCTAATTCAAAAATGTTTTAACTTTAACATAGTAAAATTATATACAACAAAAACAGTTAATAAGTAAGAAATATGGTTACAATATCCAGTCCATTTGTATATGGCAAAATCTGAAAAAATATTCTATTATCAATCTTATCTTTGTGAGTCTAGAGTTTCATAACTAATTTACCTTTTTATCATAACTAAGGAAAGTTATGTGTCTAATTATTTAATCTTTAACTCTATCAAAGACCCCAGTAGAGTAAAATATTAACTAACAACAGGGATGTCTGGCTCCCTGGACAGTCATCCTAGGTTCTTCCATAATGCTGGGGAATCTGGCTTTGCCCTACAGGCCTGGTATATCTGACAGACATTTCTGAGAAGCAAGAAATTTTTAATGTTTTTATTGAGCTATATATTTTTCCCTACTCCCCTTCTTTCCTCTCCTTCCCTTCTACCCTCTCCTTTGGTTCCCATGCTCCCAATTTACTTAGGAGATCTTGTCTTTTTCTACTTTCCATGAAGATTAGATCTATGTACTTCTCTCTTAGGGCCCTCTTTGTTGTCTAGGTTCTCTGGAATTGTGATTTGTAGGCTGGTATTTTTTTGCTTTATGTCTAAAAGCCTCTTAAGAGTGAGTACTTATGATATTTGCATTTCTGGGTCTGGGTTACCTCACTCAATATGATGTTTTCTAGATTTATCCATTTGCCTGCAAATTTCAAGATGTCGTTATTTTTTTCGGCCATGTAGTACTACATGTAAATATACCACATTTTTCTTATCCATCTTCAGTTGAGGGGCATTTAAGTTGTTTCCAGGTTCTTGCTAAGAAGCAGGGAATTTTGAAGGACTGATATATCGTCTTGGCAAAGTCTGGCAGTTGCTTTTTTTTGGGTCATGCTGATCCAGTTTGGACAGTATACTGTCAGCAATTGAGGTAAAGGCAGGGTTTTTTTTTTTTTTTTTTTTTTTTGCCCTAATGCCTAGCTTTTGCCATAAGAAAGGCAAACTCCATATGAAGTTTCTTTGATATCTATTATCTTCTCCGAAATAAATTCATGCTGCCAGGAGCAGACATATCTCACTGTCAAGAAAGTCTTCCATTATTAAAACAGTTTACATGCCATATTCTGTAGGCCTTTAAGTGTTTGAAGATCATCTATCTAAATATATCTGTTTAACCTTGGAAACGTGCCTAACATTACTGCTTATTATATATGGCTAACCGCTAACCTGTATTTCTTTTTAATACATTACATTTTTAAGTGAGTTGCATAAGCAACTCCTAACAAGAGTAGAAACATACATATAGTATAGAAAAATAACTTTAAATTTGTATTAATAAACCAAAGTCCACACTAATGTAAAATATTTTGAGATTAATAGATGTTTTAGAACTGAAATAGATTCAATAATCTACCCTTTTTTCACACATTCCTATATCATATCCCCCCCCCTTTATTCCTTTAGAAAAAGATCTTTGAATTTAACTCTTTTGTTTAGCTTGGTCTTTACTAAGACCAATAAAACTTTGTAACCAACCCCCCTTAATAATGATAATAAACACTCATAACCCATCTTTTGTGAATATGGGCATTGTTTTCTAGACTCCTTCCTCTTGTCTTTGGGCACTGTTATCTTTGCAGGAACCTTGAGAAAATTGGGATAATAATGAAGTTCAGGCTGGAGTAGTCTGTGAGGTTGGACCATCTCAGCCAGCAGGCTTGAAGTTATTTTAGATGCAAAGTTTTAAGTAGACAGTAACAGGGGACATTTTGAAATGCTGGATCATTTGGGCCATCTGTTTTCATTGGTGTTTGGGCCCCTCATTCTGGGCCCATTCATTTACTTACTTATTTATTTATTTATTATTTTTCTCTGCTCTCCTCTCTTTCTCTCCCC